>NC_057803.1:342606256-342650469 GCF_018294505.1 Triticum aestivum | reverse complement strand
GTCGCTCGCAACCACCGTGGCCATAGCCACTTCCTCGCTCCCTCTCCGCATCCCTGAGCTCCGTCCCGACTCCATGGAGCTGCACACCGACGCACGCGACCAGAGGAGGCCCCAGTCGACCGGAGCGTCGTCGTCTTCATCCCCGGTGCTCGGAGATCGCCGCCGTAAATTCGCCGTCACAGAAGCTCCCCTGAGCTCGCCGACCCCTCCGTTCGATCCACTGTGAGCCCCTCTTCCTCTTCTCCCTTCTCTCAGGCTCGCGCTCATCCCCTAGCTTCTTTCTACACCGCGGCCGAGAGCTTCTCACCGCCGGCCATGGCGTGGCCGTGGCCACAGCCACCGTAGCTCGTTTCCGAGCCCACCGTCGTGCTCACCGTGATCTCAGGAGTCCGTAGCACGCCCCAGCTCCTCCTGCCGTGCTCCCTAACACCGACCCCGAGCTCGCCCGAGCTCCGGCCGCCGCCGAGGTCGACGCCGTGCTCAACTCCGGCCACCTCCGCTCCAGCCGCCTCCACCACTGGAAGCGCCACTCCGCCAGCTCCCCGTAGATGCTCCCCGCGCCCCAAACCATGGCCTGTAGCGCAATCCCGACGCGGACGCCGCCGCGATCTGAGGTCGCCGGCGGTTAAACGCCGGCAGCTGACGTGGCACCGTCGTTAGTAGTTTATGACTCCACTAATTAACCCACACTCTCACTGACATGCGGGCCCTGCGGCCTAACTAACCGGCTAACTAAAATAGATTAGGTTTAATCTAATTGCAGTGGCCCCACGCGTCAGTTTTGACCGCGCTGACGTGGCCGTTGACTGGGCCCACACGTCAGTGGCACTAACCAGCCCCAGTCCCTGACCAGTGGACCCCACTGGTCAGGTTTGACCTGGGGCGCCCAGTTGACTCTGCTGACGTCACAGTGACGTGGTGCTGACGCCATAAATCATTTCTGGATTTATTATTATTCAGGAAATTTCAGAAAAGGCCCTAAACTTCAATAATTCATAGAAATTCAACCGTAGCTCCAAATTAAATAATTTATATATGAAAAATGATCAGAAAAATCCAATCTATCCATCTGTACTATTTTCATGCATGTTAGAACAACTTATAGCTGCTGTTTAGCACAAATCATATAAATGGCATTTAAATAACCACATGTGGCGTTTGAATTTGAATCTTGGATTCAAACCAACTTCATTTAATCTGGTTTAGATGCATTAGCCCAAAACACATTCATTTTGCCATGTCATGATCATGCATCATATTGTGCATTGCATTGATTGTGTTCCCTTCTGTGTTGCCGGTATTTGTCCCCTCTCGATAGACGTGATACCAATGATGTGATCATTGACACTGATGAAGACTCAATGCTATCTTCAGAAGTGCCAGGCAAGCAAAAACCCCTTGTTCATTCCGATACAATCCTAATCTCTCGCTCCTGCTCTCTTTTAATGCATTAGGACAACACCGATTCATCTGTTACTTGCTGCGGTAGCTGAACCCCTTTATCCTTTGCATGACCTGTCATTGCCACAGTAAATAGATGAAACCCACTAGCATGAGTAGGAGTTGTTTGAGCCCTGTTGTGCCTACTCATTCATGTTTGTTTGTCATGCCTGCTACTGCTTAGAGTTGAGTCAGGTCTGATTCATCGGGGATGAATCAGAGGTGTGTGAACATGTCCTATTGTGTGTGAGCTAAGTGTGTGAACACGATTTGGTAAAGGTAGCGGTGAGAGGCCATGTAGGAGTACATGGTGGGTTGTCTCATTGCAGCCGTCCTCAGGAACTGAGTTCTGTGTTTGTGATCCATGATTCAGCTACTACCATACATTGGGCCCTGAAATATGACCCCGCTCGACTTCTTATTCACCCTAGTCCTCTGTCCAGGAGTTGCAAGTAGTTTCTGGTGTTTGTAGCTTACTGGAGGCCGTGGACAGTGCTGACCGTAGGGGTGGGCTGTGATGCGGTAGGTACGTGGCACGGTGTACCGGATGCCCGTTTGGTATCTCGGGAACCCTGTTCACATTGTTTGGGGCTGTGAGCGAAACTCCGGCCGGATCTCCTCATGGATGGAACCCGAATAGGCGATAAACCTGGACTAGAGACTTGAGTGTTTAGGTAGGTCGTGGTCTACACCCACGTCGTCTTTCGCTTGAAGTCTGCCGAGCACATGTCGTGTGCAGACGCTAAGTGGTGGAAACATGTATGAAGAAGTACACCCCTGCAGGGTTAACATCATCTATTCGAATAGCCGTGTCCGCGGAAAAGGACTTCTGGGTTGCTTATATCAGTTCATAGACAAGTGAAAGTGGATACTCTAAAATACGCAAGATAAGCTTGAGTGCTATGGATGGCGTTCTCGTAGGGAGACGAGAGTGGATCCATAGTGGTGTATTGATATGGTGAATATGTGGACTCGTGTGCGCCACCTCAAAAGAGTTACTTGCAGTCATAGTTTAGGATAGCCACTGAGTCAAAGCTGGCTTGCTGCAGTTAAACCCCACCATCCCCTTTGTTGATAATGATGCATATGTAGTTGGTTCTGATGTAAGTCTTGCTGGGTACATTTGTACTCACGTTTGCCTATTTAATGTTTTTGCAGAGAGACTTCGGTCTCGCTAGTAGTTCCGCGTGGACTTCGACGTTTAGCTTGTTACCTCAGCTACGATCTTGTGCCCTCGGCAGGATCTGGTAGATAGTCAGGCTTCTCAGCCTTTTTCAGTTCTAGATGTCTGTACTCAGACATGTTAAGATTCCGCATGTGCTTTGACTTGTATGCTCTGATTGTTGGGTCATGAGACCCATGTTTGTAATATCTCGCTCCTCGGAGCCTAATGAATAAATACTTGAGTCGTAGAGTCATGTTGTGATGCCATGTTGTATTTGCACATATCGAGCATATTGTGTGTATGTTATTGAAATGCTTGGTATGTGTGGGATCTGGCTATCTAGTTGTTTATCCTTAGTAGCCTCTCTTACCGGGAAATGTCTCCTAGTTTTTCCACTGAGCCATGGTAGCTTGCTACTGCTCCGGAACACTTAGGCTGGCCGGCATGTGTCCTTCTTCGTTCCTGTGTCTGTCCCTTCGGGGAAATGTCACGCGATGAATACCGGAGTCCTGTTAGCCCGCTACAGCCCGGTTCACCGGAGTCCTGCTAGCCCAGTGCTACAGCCTGGATTCACTCGCTGATGACCGACACGTTCGACGCTGGGTCATGGATGCCTGTCCCTGTAAGTCTGTGCCACTTTGGGTTTACGACTAGCCATGTCAGCCCGGGTTCTTTGTCATATGGATGCTAGCAGCACTATCATATCCATGAGCCAAAAGGCGCAAACGGTCCCGGGCCAGGTAAGGTGGTACCCGTGGGAATACCGTGCGTGAGGCCGCAAAGTGATATGATGTGTTACATGCTAGATCGGTGTGACTTAGGATCGGGGTCCTGACACAAGGCCTCCCATGGCCACAGCTGGCTGTCGTGCCTTCACCACCGAGCTATGCAGCGTCGCATGGCCCGACAAGTTCAAGCCAGACCTGCCTCCTCGTTACGACGGCACGGCCGACCCTGCGGAGTTCCTCCAGCTCTATGAGCTGGGCATCGAAGCTGCCAACGGAGACGAGAAGGTCATGGCGAACTGGTTTCCCATGGCGCTCAAGGACGGGGCCCGCACCTGGCTCCTGAACCGGCTCCAGGCACGATCTCCTCCTGGGACGAGATGCACACCTGCTTCATCGCCAACTTCCTAGGTACTCGCGACCGGCCACCCGCCGTGAGCGACATGCGCCGCATCAAGCAACAACCCGGAGAGACCCTGAAGAAGTACATCCAGCGCTTCAACAACGCACGCCTCAAGATTCCCAAGGTGACCGAGGAGGCCATCATCTTAGCCTTCTCCAACGACGTGCGCGATGTCAAGATGAAGGAGGAGCTGGCGATGCATGAAGACATGTGCACTTCCTTGGAGTTGTTCAACTTGGCAACCAAGTGTGCTAGGGCTGAGGAAGGCGTCTCTCCCTCCTCGAGCTGCCTGCCGCAGACCCAGAAGAGAAGAAGCCCAAGGCCAAGGATGTGAAGCGCAAGGGGGCTGCCGTGCTCGCGGCAGAGCCAGACACCAAGCGGGGCAGAGATCAGCCCGAAACTTCCAAGGGCAGTCGGTACTGTGTGTACCACGACCTCCACACCCACAACACCAACGAATGTCAAGAGCTCCGAGCCGTGCGAGAAGGAAGGATCGACCGTCGCCCCGGCCACGGTGACTGGGGCTACGGTCGAGGAGGATGAAGGAACGCAGGACGCTGGGAAGACTGCTGCCCGCGCCAAGGGTGGCGCGATCGACCTCGCGAGGATCGCTGGCAAGATCCGCCTCGCGAGGGATACTGGAGGGATCGGCCTCGCGAGGATCGCCCGCAAGGCAACGCAGGCCTCCCTCCGCTGCCGCCGCAGCCAAGGAGAAACAAGGACCGCCATCAGGACGAGGGGGCTGGGGGCTTCCAGGAGCCGCACGCGATCGCCTGCATCCTGGGCGGGGCTCAAGCCCCAGCCTCTCAACGCATCTTCAAGACGTTCGCCCGCGAAGTGAATGCAGTCCTCCCCAAGCTCGAAGCCACGCGCCCTCTCAGGTGGTCGGCGTGCGCCATCACGTTCAGCTCAGCAGATCAGCTCAAGTGTGCGGCTATAGCCGGAGTCCTCCCGATGCTTTGTTCCCCAATCATCAGCAACGTGGTGGTCCCCAGGACCCTCATCGATGGCGGGGCAGGGCTCAATGTCCTGTCCGTGGAAACATTCAACAATCTCCAAGTGCCCTACAACCAGCTTCAGCCAACCAAGCCTTTCTCCAGAGTCACCGACGGCTCCATGGTCCCGATTGGGCAGGTCCGCCTCCCTGTCACCTTCGCGGCACGCGACAACTACCGCACCGAGCTCATCGACTTCGACATCGCCCACATTGGCCTGCCGTACAACGCCATCCTTGGGTACCCAGCGCTGGCCAAGTTCATGGCCGTAACTCACCGCGGCTACAACGTCCTCAAGATGCCAGGAAGTGGCGGAGTCATCAAGGTGCCTTGTGAAGAGAAGGACGCGGTGTGTTCCCTGGAATGAGCCTTTCAGGCCGCATCACTGGAAGACCCGGATCGCGGAAGCAGGAGGCTTCCCGAGACCGCCCCCAATAAGAAGAAGACATCGTCCGGCCCGGCTCCTCAGGAGGCAGGCCCCTCAGGGCCCGCGCCTGCCCAGGGGGAACCTCCTTCCATCGCATAGGAAAGTGCGCCCGGCGCCCTCCTCAGGCAAGGCTCGGGGGCTCTCCCCTGGAGGGCCACCGACCTGGCTAAGGTCACAAGGGAGACGCTTGGGCACCACATGGAGGCGTGTTTTGAAGCACGTTTCCCTCAAGAAGGAGTAAGGCAAGGAGAGCTAGACCCTCAGGAGTTCGTCAGCAAGGGCATTCAGGAGCTACAGGAGTCAAGAGTCATGAAAGGCGACCGCTGCCTACCAGCTGTGGCTCCCCATCCAGGCGAGGATGGTGGGCTGCGCGTCTGCATCGACATACCAGGGCTCAATCGAGTCACCTCTCTGGAGCGCCTCTGGCCCTCGCGAGTGGGGCGCTGCGAAGGTCCACCCCACAGCTACGTTCGCATGCCTTACGGCTTGCCAAACGCGGCTGCCACGTACCAGCGCCTCATGAGGGGCATCATGGAGCCTAAAGAGGCCAGGCGTTCCGCAGCCCTGGCGTAGATGGAGAAGGTCCGCGAGGAGCCACCAGCACCTCCGGCGCCTCCCGAGGCCCCTGGGCCTGGGGGCTCGTGAGGATCGGCTTCCGCAGCCCACCGAGTCTGCTACACCAACACTCCTTCGTCCTCAACATCATCAGGTGACATCTTTCAAGTTTCATTTCTAGCTGGGAGCGCCCCCCAGGGCTGCATTATTCCCAGGCCGCGTGGGTCCGTCCCTGCGGCATGTATCCCTTTTATTTCATGTTGTTAGCTTACTTTGTTGGGGTGCCCCACGGGCTGCATCATCCCCAAGTCGCTCGGGCCTGACCCAGTGATGTCCGCCTTCCTAGCATCTATTTGAATGAATCCACTCGTTCGCGGCTAATGTGTTTGACCTAGTTGCCCGCTCAACTGACGCCAACTGACGGAGCTGCACCCAAACGACACGACGCTTGCGCATGGGTCCGTCCCTGCAATGCCGACACACCTGAATGGCTGAGCTCTGGCCGCGGCAGCCCCGCATGGCGCCACCTCGTCAAGCCATCATTGCCTCATCGCCCCTCGGAAGCAACCAACGGCTGACTGTCAATTGTCATGGCAACCCCTCGCTCTTTCTATGATGTGTCTACAGGATCTCCTAAAGGAGCTGCGTCAGGCGAGGCCCTTGCGGTGTCTCCTTCACTCTCATCCGCGCGAACGGCTTGCACGTTAAAGGGGGGTGCCTGAGCATCACGACTCAGGGCTCCTACTGGCTCTCCAGCCCTCACCCTCTGGCCTTGTCCACGGCATCGTGACCTGGCATACCAGCAACGGCTGAGACTCGCTCGAGGGCTGGGACCCGAAGACGTAGAGCAGAAAGGGGAGCAAAGGCGAGAGGGGAGGGACACGTGAGGACCTCACCGAGCAACCTCATGCCTGCAGATGCACGGACCCGGCGACACACCAGAGAGCGGTCCCTGATTCTCGAGATAAGTCACCACCCGGAAGCACCAGCTACCGTGGCACCATCCCCGCACCTAATGCAATCCCGTGTTAGCGACGCCGCTCTCCTTTCTCACCGAACGATGGCTGCTTGAGCGCCAAAGGGGACCTCCTGAGCATCGGGACTCAGGGGCTCTTACCGGACCCCGGGTCGCTCACCTCCTGGCCTTGACCACGGCATCGCGACCTGGCATACCAGCGACGGCTGAAGCTGCCTTGGGACTGGGACCTGTCGGCGCAGAGCACCAAGCCCTCGTGAGGTTCGAAAGGGAGAACTGAGCTAAGACGGAATGAGCAACTCGCACAGTTCTACGACAAGGGTTATATTAACAAAATAGGATCGTAGGCACCTTACAAGCCCCCATGGACGCATCTTTGATTCCTCGTAGGGAACAGATCCTAAAAGGACGATAACTACACGCGCCCCTGCAAAAGACGCCATCATCAACAGTGGGCCGTCAAGCACCAGCGCCAACCCCATCCAGATCAGAGTCGGCGACAGCCTGACGAGCCCGCCCTGCTCCAGGAGCAGCGCCGGCTCGAGGGCTCGTAGCTGTCGTCGCTCGTCTCCGGAGTCGCGAAGAGCTCGTCGGAGTCGCTGGAACCTCCGATGCCTCCGCCGCTTGAGCAGCCACCAAGGGAGCGATCGACGGGCCCAGTCCTCGCCATAGCAGGGCCCCGACCACCTCTCCCGGGGCAGCACTCTAGCCGGCGCCCGTTCGCATCGAAGACCTTGAAGAACATCACCGAAGCACCGTCGTACTCCAAGTGGATCGCGAAGGCGCCTCTTGTCCCACAAACCCGGGCGATTTCGCTCCAGCCTCGAGTCATGAAGACCTTGCCCGGGGCAACGACCGCGACCTCTGCCTCGGTCGCAAGGGCGCTGCAGCCGGCGTGCTGCAGCCAAAGCTCCAGGAGCTCTCCATGCGGAATGATGGAGGCGAAGAAGGGAGGAAGGCAAATCTAGGACTGAGGAGGCATGGCGGCATGGAGCACGAACTCTCGTGAGGAGCCCTCGGTGTGGACCCCAGGGGGGACGACCCACACCTTCATGACCCGTGGGCGCTGACGGCGGCGCCGCCCGTGGCGATCGGCATCGACTCATTCAGAGCCCTCGATGTGGGCATACAAGGGAAGTGGGAACCCCGGCGGTGGCCGCTCGCACCAGGGCCTCGACACCACCTGATGGGCCCCCTCGTCCCGGCCGCGGAGGGCGAGCCGTTTCTTCGGCGGGAGCGGGTCTGGTTCCTCTCGGGGAGCCTTTCCCTTCTCTGCCGTCGAGAACCGGCGGATCGGAGCCATTGCAGCAAGACGGAGCAAGGACCGAGAAGAAGGAGAGGCAAGAAGGGATGGACTGGAAGGGCGCGCGCCATTCCGTACTTATGGCCGGCGAAGGCCAACCGCCGACCTCCACGATCACAGGTAATCATGACCCCGCTTTGCATGCAGGGACTTGTCCAATCGGTGCAGTTGCCGAGGCGCCGTGGGGAAGTGGAGATGCCCACGTCCAATCAACCGCCACGCGGCGCCCAAGGCCGCAGGCTGTTAGGGCCCGCGGCGCTTCGCTCTTGCCCTTTCGCCTCCCTGCATGGCCAAGTCCAGGCGCGCCTTGGGCCCGGGGGGCTACTGTCGACGTTCTGGGAACGGGGGTCCCCAGACTTGCCTGCCTACGGCGTGGCTCAAAGGGGGCCCAGCACGGCCCATCTTCATCATCACAGACCCAAGACCCTCACGAGGGGCCAAGCCTCGTGGGGCGGACAACACGGAGCTTCCTCAAGCGCGGCCTCATCAGGCTGGCTCGCGAGGAGGCGGAGAGATCAAGGCGGGGTACCTCATGAGGTGCCCGTGACGCAAGCCATGACGACCAAAGGCGCCAGGCAGGCGCCAGCCACGCAGTGTCCTCCTTTCCTCTTTGGTGCAAAGGGAGCAAGCGCAGGCGAGAGCATCAAGCAAAGGCACCCGCTTCGGTGCAAGGAGACCAACACCAGTCCAACGGCAGGGAGGAAGTCATTGTGGAGCCCAAGCCAGCGTCACCACCAGAGCCTTTGGTAGGCGAGGACCAACTTTAGTCAGGATAAGTGTACCAGATGTTCCCCTTCAAAATGGCCAATTGTGGCGCCCTTCCCGCTCAATATTTGGGAAGAGGCCCAGGGCCTTTGCCTATAAATAGGACTAGCCACCCCCAGGGTAGAGAAGATCTAGAATCGGCCAACCCAAAAACAAGCTGGGATCGAATCGAGAAGCATCACACACAGAGAGAGACAGAAGGGTGTGAAAGTGCGTTATATCGACTAGAGGGGGGGGTGAATAGGCGATTTTTATGAAAGTCTTCAAAACATGGAAGTTATGAAGACAAACAGTAGAGATATGCCTATTACACTAGGCAAGCCATGGTCAAGTATCAACAGAGTGAAAGCACAGTGACAAATAGTTGTAGTGTAATAAGGATCAGGTAGGAAGATACTATGAAGCCAAACAGATCATACACTCATGTTGTGAAGACAAAAGATAGAACAGACACGCAATGACTTCACAATGAGTGATCAGTAAGTAAAGGAAGTGAAGATGAAACCAGTGACTCGTTGAAGACAATGATGTGTTGGACCAGTTCCAGTTGCTGTGACAACTGTACGTCTGGTTGGAGCGGCTAGGTATCTAAACCTTAGGACACACAGTCCCGGACACCCAGTCCTGAACACACAGCTCAGGACACCAAGTCCTCACCGTATTCTCCTTGAGCTAAGGTCAGTTAGTCCTCGCCCAATCACTCTGGTACGTCTTCAAGGTCGACTCCCAAACCTTCACAGACTTCGTTCACTGGCAATCCACAATGTCTCTTGGATGCTCTGAACGCGACGCCTAACCGTCTGGGGATGCACAGTCCTCAAGTGTAATAAGTCTTCAGATCACACAGACAAGAAGACTTAAGTGATGCCCAATGTTCTCTAGCTCTGGGTGGTTAGGGCTTTATCCTCGCAAGGAATTCTCTCTCTCAAAGGCTTCGAGGTGGGTTGCTCTCAAACGACAAAAGCCGTGCACTGAAATCTGAGCAGCCAGCCGTTTATGGTTGTAGGGGTGGGATATTTATAGCCACTTGGCAACCCGACCTGATTTGTCCGAAATGACCCTGGGTCACTAAGGAACTGACACGTGTCTCAACGGTCAGATTTCAAACTCTCATGGCAACTTTACTTGGGCTACAAGCAAAGCTAACTTGTCCGGCTCTAGACAAGATTCGCTCTCATTGTCTTCACTCGAAGACATAGGTTTTTGGTTTAGGCATCACTTCAGTCATTCTGACTGGTTCTCCTGGACCCCACTTAACAGTACGGTGGTTCCTATGACTCAACACAAAAGAAAAAGAACTATGAAAGATCTACGTCTTCGAGCTCCGTAGGCTTCATAACGTGTCTTCTTTTGTCATAGTCTTCAATTCATATACCACCTTTGACTTCAATGTCTTCATACATTTTTAGGGGTCATCTCTGGTAGTAAAACCGAATCAATGAGGGACTTCTACCTGTGTTATCCTGCAATTCTCACAAACACATTAGTCCCTCAGCTAGGTTTGTCGTCAATACTCCAAAACCAACTAGGGGTGGCACTAGATGCACTTACAATCTCCCCCTTTTTGGTGATTGATGACAAACTAGTTGTAGTTTTCAACGGGGAATATAATCTGTGAAATTTGTAAGGGAATTGTCTTCATAAGTTGCAAGGGCTCCCCCTGAAGATGTGCATATAAGTAATTTGCCTTTGGAATACAAATGCACATGGCAGGTTGTACTTGTGGAGATCCACTTCAACTTATGATGACAATCCACTATGCATGTGAAGGTATATGAAGATAATGACATGCATAATGGAAAATGGACGTCTGCAGAATGAGATAATTGCGGAATTTATCGTCGCACATGCGGAATTTATCTTCGCAAAACAGGGTGGCAAACAAGTAGCAGATGAGCATCTGGTTTAAGTGTTACAACTCATAAGAAACAAATGTAAAACGAGAGTTGTAAGCACGAAGCAAAATATAACAAAACATAAAGCACCCGCCCATATGGACCCGCTTGAAGACTATCAACCCATATGCTTCTCCCCCTTTTGTCAACAAGGACCAGAAAGGTTTGAAGACATAGAGCGTCTACTCGTTCCCAGGAGCAGCAGGGTCGTTGGAGGTGTTTGGCGGTGCAAAAGAGCTTGGAGGTTGATGAGGACATCAATACAATTGTTACACCCACAGGCCCTGCTGCTATACATACTGGACCAATTACTAGAGCTCGTGCACGCCAACTAAATTACCAGGTACTTTTGTTTCTTGGTAATGATTCTAATGTTCATGAGAATATGATGCTGCCTAAATTGGATACATTTGTTTTGCTTACAAATGAAGGGCCTAGCTTGGAGAAGGATGAACATTGGAGCAAGAACAAGCATGGAGATGATGGCATGCGCAAGGGGAACAAGAACGGAGTTACAAGTGATGATTTCAGGACTTTGAAGCCACCATAATGGGTGCATGAAGCCTTGGACGAAATATACAAGATGCCACTTCATAAATTTCGTCCCGAGGCTATTTTAGGTGCTGCGTCACCTTATTATTGGGCCAGGCCCATGTAATTTCGAAATACATAAGTATAGGCTATTTTTAGAGTCCGTATGTGTGGGGAAACAAGAGATAGGGTTGATTTCGGACTCCTCCACCAAGGGCCACGAAATTCCCCCCTCTTCCTCCATATATACAGCCCTTAGGGCATCATTTAGACTTTGGGTTTTGTTTAGATTAAAAGTTCGCCATAGCTGCAACTTCGCGTACTTCGTTTGTGTTCAACGACCAGACAAAGGCGTCACAGAACCCCACCTTGATCAATAAAGCTTTCATCTTATATTCACAATATCCAGATTGCAATCTTAGTTTCTTGCTTGTTCTTCGTTTGCTCGCAGGAAACAGACCCTCGTGGTCAGGTTGATCGTGCTCCGGCGTGGTCAATAACCTCTCGGAGTTGGTTTAGCGATTGCTAAGGCGCGACGTCCTCGCACGTTCGTAGTCGGATCGTCAAAGTCGACTTCCACCAAAGCGAAATCCACCATCTCATCGAAAGACGGGACACCTTTGCCTCTATCAAGTGGTATCAGATTTCCAGGTTGCTCGGTGAGATTTTACAGTTTTTCGTAGTTTAGATCGAGTCTGTCTTCATACCTATAGTCCACGAAAAAGCCACAAAAAAAATTAGGGTTAGTTCATCATATCCGAACCAATCTGAGCCTTTGCATAATCTTTTTAGGGTTTTGCTTTGTTGAATTTGCGGTTGCATCGTCGTGTCTAGTAGAGGCATTAATAATATTACTATTCGTTATCGTCATCCTATTCCTAGGCTAGATGATATGCTTGATGAATTGAGTGGCTCTACAATATTCTCCAAAGTTGATTTGCGTAGTGGCTACCATCAAATTCGTATGAAATTGGGAGATGAATGGAAAACAGCATTTAAAACTAAGTTTGGATTATATGAGTGGTTAGTCATGCCTTTTGGGTTAACTAATGCACCTAGTACTTTCATGAGATTAATGAACGAAGTTTTACGTGCTTTCATTGGACGATTTGTGGTAGTTTACTTTGATGACATATTGATTTATAGCAGATCTTTGGAGGAACATTTGGAACATTTACGTGCTGTTTTTATTGCTCTACGTGATGCACGTTTGTTTGGTAACCTTGGGAAGTGCACCTTTTGCACCGACCGAGTATCTTTTCTTGGCTATGTTGTTACTCCACAGGGAATTAAAGTTGATAAAGCCAAGATTGAAGCTATTGAGAGTTGGCCGCAGCCCAAAACGGTCACACAAGTGAGGAGTTTTCTTGGTCTCGCTGGATTCTATAGGCGTTTTGTGAGAGATTTCAGCACCATTGCTGCACCTCTCAATGAGCTTACAAAGAAAGATGTGCCTTTTCTTTGGGGTACCGCACAGGAAGAAGCCTTCACGGTATTGAAAGATAAGTTGACACATGCTCCTTTACTCCAACTTCCTGATTTTAATAAGACTTTTGAGCTTGAATGTGATGCTAGTGGAATTGGATTAGGAGGTGTGTTATTACAAGATGGCAAACCTGTTGCATACTTTTCTGAAAAATTGAGTGGGCCTAGTCTGAATTATTCTACTTATGATAAAGAATTATATGCTCTTGTTCGGACTTTAGAAACATGGCAACATTATTTATGGCCCAAAGAATTTGTTATACATTCTGATCATGAATCTTTGAAACATATTAAAAGTCAAGCTAAACTGAATCGTAGACATGCTAAATGGGTTGAATTCATTGAGACTTTCCCTTATGTCATTAAACACAAGAAGGGAAAAGAAAATGTTATTGCTGATGCATTGTCTCGGCGCTATACTATGCTTTCACAACTTGACTTCAAAATATTTGGTTTGGAGACCATCAAAGATCAATATGTGCATGATGCTGATTTTAAAGATGTAATGCAGAATTGTAAAGAAGGAAGAATGTGGAACAAGTTTGTTGTTAGCGATGGATTTGTGTTTCGTGCTAACAAGCTATGCGTTCCAGCTAGCTCCGTTCGTCTTTTGTTGTTGCAGGAGGCGCATGGAGGAGGATTAATGGGACACTTTGGCGTGAAGAAGACGGAGGACGTACTTGCTACACATTTCTTTTGGCCAAAGATGAGACGGGATGTTGAGCGTTTTATTGCTCGCTGCACTACATGTCAAAAAGCTAAGTCACGACTCAATCCTCATGGTTTATATATGCCTTTGCCTATACCTAGTGTTCCTTGGGAGGATATATCTATGGACTTTGTTTTAGGTTTACCTCGAACAAAGAAGGGGAGGGATAGCATATTTGTTGTCGTGGATAGATTCTCGAAAATGGCACACTTTATACCATGTCATAAAAGCGATGATGCTGTTAATGTTGCTGATTTGTTCTTTCGTGAAATTATTCGCTTGCATGGTGTGCCAAATACTATTGTTTCAGATCGTGATACTAAATTTCTTAGCCACTTTTGGAGATGTTTATGGGCTAAGTTGGGGACTAAACTGCTTTTTAGTACTACTTGTGACCCCCAAACTGATGGACAAACTGAAGTAGTCAATAGAACGTTGTCTACTATGCTTAGGGCTGTTTTGAAGAATAATAAGAAAATGTGGGAGGAATGCTTGCCTCATATTGAATTTGCTTATAATCGTTCATTGCATTCTACTACTAAGATGTGCCCTTTTGAAGTTGTGTATGGTTTCCTACCTCGTGCACCTATTGATTTGTTGCCTCTTCCATCTTCGGAGAAGGTTAATTTTGATGCTAAACAACGTGCTGAATTGATTTTAAAAATGCATGAGTTAACTAAGGAAAACATTGAGCGTATGAATGCTAAATATAAACTTGCTGGAGATAAGGGTAGAAAACATGTTGTGTTTGCACCTGGAGATCTTGTTTGGTTACATTTGCGTAAGGATAGATTTCCTGATTTGCGCAAATCAAAGTTAATGCCACGTGCTGATGGTCCCTTTAAGGTGTTAAGGAAAATAAATGATAATGCATATAAACTTGAGCTGCCTGCAGATTTTGGGGTTAGTCCCACTTTTAACATTGCAGATTTGAAGCCTTATTTGGGTGAGGAAGATGAACTTCCGTCGAGGACGACTTCATTTCAAGAAGGGGAGGATGATGAGGACATCAATACAATTGTTACACCCACAGCCCCTGCTGCTATACATACTGGACCAATTACTAGAGCTCGTGCACGCCAACTAAATTACCAGGTACTTTCGTTTCTTGGTAATGATTCTAATGTTCATGAGAATATGATGCTGCCTAAATTGGATACATTTGTTTTGCTTACAAATGAAGGGCCTAGCTTGGAGAAGGATGAACATTGGAGCAAGAACAAGCATGGAGATGATGGCATGCGCAAGGGGAACAATAACGGAGTTACAAGTGATGATTTCAGGACTTTGAAGCCACCATAATGGGTGCATGAAGCTTTGGACGAAATATACAAGATGCCACTTCATAAATTTCGTCCCAAGGCTATTTTAGGTGCTGCGTCACCTTATTATTGGGCCAGGCCCATGTAATTTCGAAATACATAAGTATAGGCTATTTTTAGAGTCCGTATGTGTGGGGAAACAAGAGATAGGGTTGATTTCGGATCCCTCCACCAAGGGCCACGAAATTCCCCCCCCTCTTCCTCCATATATACAGCCCTTAGGGCATCGTTTAGACTTTGGGGTTTTGTTTAGATTAAAAGTTCGCCATAGCTGCAACTTCGCGTACTTCGTTTGTGTTCAACGACCAGACAAAGGCGTCACAGAACCCCACCTTGATCAATAAAGCTTTCATCTTATATTCGCAATATCCAGATTGCAATCTTAGTTTCTTGCTTGTTCTTCGTTTGCTCGCAGGAAACAGACCCTCGTGGTCAGGTTGATCGTGCTCCGGCGTGGTCAATAACCTCTCGGAGTTGGTTTAGCGATTGCTAAGGCGCGACGTCCTCGCACGTTCGTAGTCGGATCGTCAAAGTCGACTTCCACCAAAGCGATATCCATCATCTCATCGAAAGATGGGACACCTTTGCCTCTATCAAGTGGTATCAGATTTCCAGGTTGCTCGGTGAGATTTTACAGTTTTTCGTAGTTTAGATCGAGTCTGTTCTTCATACCTATAGTCCACGAAAAAGCCAAAAAAAAATTAGGGTTATTTCATCCCATCAGAACCAATCTGAGCCTTGCATAATCTTTTCTGTATTTGCTTTGTTGAATTTGCGGTTGCATCATCGTGTCCAGTTGCTGGTCTTAGCGTCTAGTCTTTTAGAGTTTCGAGTTCTGTTCATAGGTTGTCACGTCGCCGCTGCCATATATCACCACCGCATCATCATTGTCGATGTTGCCATATACCAGCACAACATATTCACCGCCAATCCGAATCCATATACGCCACCACATATCCGCCGCCATCACGCCAATCCGAGTTCACCTGCAACATATATCCGCCACCTGTCCGTGTTCCACCAGATTCATCTCCGCCACCAGTCCGAGTTCCACCAGATTCATCTCCGCCACCAGTCCTAGTCCGAGTCCAGTAATTGTTGCATTGTTCTCGATTTCCAGATCACGCGATACTCCGAGTCGTGACAGAGAAGGACTCCCTAACTTCCGAGCCATCCGCAGAAGAAAAATAGTTCCAATTTCAAAAAAAAAACTAAGTCTAGAAAATTCTGGCTAGGCAGTTTTTAGACCATTTGTAGACTTTTTCGAATTTTTTTTTGTTGCGGAGCAAAAAAAAAGAGGAAAAAAAAGTGCAAAAAAAAGAGAAAAAAAATTCAGAGTGTGCTCCTCCCTTGTTTACGTGCCGCGCCGTGATTTTGTTGGTGTTCTAGGCTCGCGTCTCTAGCACAGTCTAGCCTAGGACCAGCACAGTACCGTCGTTGAGCGTTTATTCAACTTTGCATCTCTGAATTGATTATTGCTGACCCTTTTTGCTACCATATTATAAGCCTTCCTAGCTCCACATACATCTACGTCGTGCGTTTGACTCTCCCTGGTAATCGCTCTATCCAAGCTTTGAGAGTTTTGACTACAACGGTTGCCGATCACCGCCTGTTGCTGGGTAAGAACTGGTAAGAATTTGAGTTTTGCTTGACGGATTTGTGACACCCACCACCACCACTTGTTCGTAGTCTGTAGGATCATATTCTTGTGTATTTCTATTGCTGCTAACCATGCCAGGATCACAAGCCGACGAGATTGACTGGGAGAATTTATCGAACAAGGAGCTTCATGATAAGTTTCAGCAAATGATGACTGAACAGGTGCAAGATGTGCTGAACAATTTTGAAGAGGCCATGGAGAAGATCACTGGCCTTGAGAAGACGTTCGAAACAAAGCTCGATAACAAGTTTAATGAATTGCTCGCGCGTCTTCCACCACCACCACCCGCTGCACCTAACGCACCTCTCCAACAACAACAACAACAACGACTACCTCCACGTCGCGAAACAGACCTCCGCCGAGCAAGCCGTGTTCCTCTTGCGTTTGGCCAAACTGTTGGTGCTGCTGTTGATACTTCTGTGGCTCCTGTTGCTGATGCGGAGGAGGATGATTATGTGGGAGATTATGAGGATGAGGTTGATCAAAATCAGCACTACGTGCAGCCACCTGTACCACCACCAGCAGGTCGACCTCATGTATATATTCATAATGGTAGGCCTGCACAACCACCTCAGGTACGAGATGATGTCCATATTCCTAAACTGAAATTGAATATTCCACCATTTGAGGGTAGATATGTTCCTGATATATATCTTACTTGGGAGTTAGAAACTGAACAACGATTTACATGTTTACAATATCCTGAGGAGAGACGACTTGCTGCTGCTGTTTGTGCTTTCACTAGTTTTGCATGTGTATGGTGGTCTGAACATTGTAGATTATATCCTATTCCTAGGCTAGATGATATGCTTGATGAATTGAGTGGCTCTACAATATTCTCCAAAGTTGATTTGCGTAGTGGCTACCATCAAATTCGTATGAAATTGGGAGATGAATGGAAAACAGCATTTAAAACTAAGTTTGGATTATATGAGTGGTTAGTCATGCCTTTTGGGTTAACTAATGCACCTAGTACTTTCATGAGATTAATGAACGAAGTTTTACGTGCTTTCATTGGACGATTTGTGGTAGTTTACTTTGATGACATATTGATTTATAGCAGATCTTTGGAAGAACATTTGGAACATTTACGTGCTGTTTTTATTGCTCTACGTGATGCACGTTTGTTTGGTAACCTTGGGAAGTGCACCTTTTGCACCGACCGAGTATCTTTTCTTGGCTATGTTGTTACTCCACAGGGAATTGAAGTTGATAAAGCCAAGATTGAAGCTATTGAGAGTTGGCCGCAGCCAAAACGGTCACACAAGTTGATAGAGGCGGAGGTGTCCCGTCTTTCGATGAGATGGTGGATTTCGCTTTGGTGGAAGTCGACTTTGACGATCCGACTACGAACGTGCGAGGACGTCGCGCCTTAGCAATCGCTAAACCAACTCCGAGAGGTTATTGACCACGCCGGAGCACGATCAACCTGACCACGAGGGTCTGTTTCCTGCGAGCAAACGAAGAACAAGCAAGAAACTAAGATTGCAATCTGGATATTGCGAATATAAGATGAAAGCTTTATTGATCAAGGTGGGGTTCTGTGACGCCTTTGTCTGGTCGTTGAACACAAACGAAGTACGCGAAGTTGCAGCTATGGCGAACTTTTAATCTAAACAAAACCCAAAGTCTAAACGATGCCCTAAGGGCTGTATATATGTAGGAAGAGGGGGGAATTTCGTGGCCCTTGGTGGAGGGGTCCGAAATCAACCCTATCTCTTGTTTCCCCACACATACGGACTCTAAAAATAGCCTATACTTATGTATTTCGAAATTACATGGGCCTGGCCCAATAATAAGGTGACGCAGCACCTAAAATAGCCTCGGGACGAAATTTATGAAGTGGCATCTTGTATATTTCGTCCAAGGCTTCATGCACCCATTATGGTGGCTTCAAAGTCCTGAAATCATCACTTGTAACTCCGTTATTGTTCCCCTTGCGCATGCCATCATCTCCATGCTTGTTCTTGCTCCAATGTTCATCCTTCTCGAAGCTAGGCCCTTCATTTGTAAGCAAAACAAATGTATCCAATTTAGGCAGCATCATATTCTCATGAACATTAGAATCATTACCAAGAAACGAAAGTACCTGGTAATTTAGTTGGCGTGCACGAGCTCTAGTAATTGGTCCAGTATGTATAGCAGCAGGGGCTGTGGGTGTAACAATTGTATTGATGTCCTCATCATCCTCCCCTTCTTGAAATGAAGTCGTCCTCGACGGAAGTTCATCTTCCTCACCCAAATAAGGCTTCAAATCTGCAATGTTAAAAGTGGGACTAACCCCAAAATCTGCAGGCAGCTCAAGTTTATATGCATTATCATTTATTTTCTCTAACACCTTAAAGGGACCATCAGCACGTGGCAATAGCTTTGATTTGCGCAAATCAGGAAATCTATCCTTACGCAAATGTAACCAAACAAGATCTCCAGGTGCAAACACAACATGTTTTCTACCCTTATCTCCAGCAAGTTTATATTTAGCATTCATACGCTTAATGTTTTCCTTAGTTAACTCATGCATTTTTAAAATCAATTCAGCACGTTGTTTAGCATCAAAATTAACCTTCTCCGAAGATGGAAGAGGCAACAAATCAATAGGTGCACGAGGTAGGAAACCATACACAACTTCAAAAGGGCACATCTTAGTAGTAGAATGCAATGAACGATTATAAGCAAATTCAATATGAGGCAAGCATTCCTCCCACATTTTCTTATTATTCTTCAAAACAGCCCTAAGCATAGTAGACAACGTTCTATTGACTACTTCAGTTTGTCCATCAGTTTGGGGGTCACAAGTAGTACTAAAAAGCAGTTTAGTCCCCAACTTAGCCCATAAACATCTCCAAAAGTGGCTAAGAAATTTAGTATCACGATCTGAAACAATAGTATTTGGCACACCATGCAAGCGAATAATTTCACGAAAGAACAAATCAGCAACATTAACAGCATCATCGCTTTTATGACATGGTATAAAGTGTGCCATTTTCGAGAATCTATCCACGACAACAAATATGCTATCCCTCCCCTTCTTTGTTCGAGGTAAACCTAAAACAAAGTCCATAGATATATCCTCCCAAGGAACACTAGGTACAGGCAAATGCATATATAAACCATGAGGATTGAGTCGTGACTTAGCTTTTTGACATGTAGTGCATCGAGCAATAAAACGCTCAACATCCCGTCTCATCTTTGGCCAAAAGAAATGTGTAGCAAGTACGTCCTCCGTCTTCTTCACGCCAAAGTGTCCCATTAATCCTCCTCCATGCGCCTCCTGCAACAACAAAAGACGAACGGAGCTAGCTGGAATGCATAGCTTGTTAGCACGAAACACAAATCCATTGTTAACGACGAACTTGTTCCACATTCTTCCTTCTTTACAATTCTGCATTACATCTTTAAAATCAGCATCATGCACATATTGATCTTTGATGGTCTCCAAACCAAATATTTTGAAGTCAAGTTGTGAAAGCATAGTATAGCGGCGAGACAATGCATCAGCAATAACATTTTCTTTTCCCTTCTTGTGTTTAATGACATAAGGAAAAGTCTCAATGAATTCAACCCATTTAGCATGTCTACGATTCAGTTTAGCTTGACTTTTAATATGTGATGAGGACATCAATACAATTGTTACACCCACAGCCCCTGCTGCTATACATACTGGACCAATTACTAGAGCTCGTGCACGCCAACTAAATTACCAGGTACTTTCGTTTCTTGGTAATGATTCTAATGTTCATGAGAATATGATGCTGCCTAAATTGGATACATTTGTTTTGCTTACAAATGAAGGGCCTAGCTTGGAGAAGGATGAACATTGGAGCAAGAACAAGCATGGAGATGATGGCATGCGCAAGGGGAACAAGAACGGAGTTACAAGTGATGATTTCAGGACTTTGAAGCCACCATAATGGGTGCATGAAGCCTTGGACGAAATATACAAGATGCCACTTCATAAATTTCGTCCCGAGGCTATTTTAGGTGCTGCGTCACCTTATTATTGGGCCAGGCCCATGTAATTTTGAAATACACAAGTATAGGCTATTTTTAGAGTCCGTATGTGTGGGGAAACAAGAGATAGGGTTGATTTCGGACCCCTCCACCAAGGGCCACGAAATTCCCCCCCTCTTCCTCCATATATACAGCCCTTAGGGCATCGTTTAGACTTTGGGTTTTGTTTAGATTAAAAGTTCGCCATAGCTGCAACTTCGCGTACTTCGTTTGTGTTCAACGACCAGACAAAGGCGTCACAGAACCCCACCTTGATCAATAAAGCTTTCATCTTATATTCGCAATATCCAGATTGCAATCTTAGTTTCTTGCTTGTTCTTCGTTTGCTCGCAGGAAACAGACCCTCGTGGTCAGGTTGATCGTGCTCCGGCGTGGTCAATAACCTCTCGGAGTTGGTTTAGCGATTGCTAAGGCGCGACGTCCTCGCACGTTCGTAGTCGGATCGTCAAAGTCGACTTCCACCAAAGCGAAATCCACCATCTCATCGAAAGACGGGACACCTTTGCCTTTATCATTTGGAGACCATCAAAGATCAATATGTGCATGATGCTGATTTTAAAGATGTAATGCATAATTGTAAAGAAGGAAGAATGTGGAACAAGTTTGTTGTTAACGATGGATTTGTGTTTCGTGCTAACAAGCTATGCATTCCAGCTAGCTCCGTTCGTCTTTTGTTGTTGCAGGAGGCGCATGGAGGAGGATTAATGGGACACTTTGGCGTGAAGAAGACGGAGGACGTAC
The DNA here is from genome assembly GCF_018294505.1 of Triticum aestivum. NCBI lineage: Eukaryota > Viridiplantae > Streptophyta > Magnoliopsida > Poales > Poaceae > Triticum > Triticum aestivum. The sequence continues at coordinate 342,629,361 of NC_057803.1, read as the reverse complement.
TTGCTACACATTTCTTTTGGCCAAAGATGAGACGGGATGTTGAGCGTTTTGTTGCTCGCTGCACTACATGTCAAAAAGCTAAGTCACGCCTCAATCCTCATGGTTTATATATGCCTTTGCCTGTACCTAGTGTTCCTTGGGAGGATATATCTATGGACTTTGTTTTAGGTTTACCTCGAACAAAGAAGGGGAGGGATAGCATATTTGTTGTCGTGGATAGATTCTCGAAAATGGCACACTTTATACCATGTCATAAAAGCGATGATGCTGTTAATGTTGCTGATTTGTTCTTTCGTGAAATTATTCGCTTGCATGGTGTGCCAAATACTATTGTTTCAGATCGTGATACTAAATTTCTTAGCCACTTTTGGAGATGTTTATGGGCTAAGTTGGGGACTAAACTGCTTTTTAGTACTACTTGTGACCCCCAAACTGATGGACAAACTGAAGTAGTCAATAGAACGTTGTCTACTATGCTTAGGGCTGTTTTGAAGAATAATAAGAAAATGTGGGAGGAATGCTTGCCTCATATTGAATTTGCTTATAATCGTTCATTGCATTCTACTACTAAGATGTGCCCTTTTGAAGTTGTGTATGGTTTCCTACCTCGTGCACCTATTGATTTGTTGCCTCTTCCATCTTCGGAGAAGGTTAATTTTGATGCTAAACAACGTGCTGAATTGATTTTAAAAATGCATGAGTTAACTAAGGAAAACATTGAGCGTATGAATGCTAAATGTAAACTTGCTGGAGATAAGGGTAGAAAACATGTTGTGTTTGCACCTGGAGATCTTGTTTGGTTACATTTGCGTAAGGATAGATTTCCTGATTTGCGCAAATCAAAGTTAATGCCACGTGCTGATGGTCCCTTTAAGGTGTTAGAGAAAATAAATGATAATGCATATAAACTTGAGCTGCCTGCAGATTTTGGGGTTAGTCCCACTTTTAACATTGCAGATTTGAAGCCTTATTTGGGTGAGGAAGATGAACTTCCGTCGAGGACGACTTCATTTCAAGAAGGGGAGGATGATGAGGACATCAATACAATTGTTACACCCACAGCCCCTGCTGCTATACATACTGGACCAATTACTAGAGCTCGTGCACGCCAACTAAATTACCAGGTACTTTCGTTTCTTGGTAATGATTCTAATGTTCATGAGAATATGATGCTGCCTAAATTGGATACATTTGTTTTGCTTACAAATTAAGAGCCTAGCTTGGAGAAGGATGAACATTGGAGCAAGAACAAGCAAGGAGATGATGGCATGCGCAAGGGGAACAAGAACGGAGTTACAAGTGATGATTTCAGGACTATGAAGCCACCATAATGGGTGCATGAAGCCTTGGACGAAATATACAAGATGCCACTTCATAAATTTCGTCCCGAGGCTATTTTAGGTGCTGCGTCACCTTATTATTGGGCCAGGCCCATGTAATTTCGAAATACATAAGTATAGGCTATTTTTAGAGTCCGTATGTGTGGGGAAACAAGAGATAGGGTTGATTTCGGACCCCTCCACCAAGGGCCACGAAATTCCCCCCTCTTCCTCCATATATACAGCCCTTAGGGCATCGTTTAGACTTTGGGTTTTGTTTAGATTAAAAGTTCGCCATAGCTGCAACTTCGCGTACTTCGTTTGTGTTCAACGACCAGACAAAGGCGTCACAGGACCCCACCTTGATCAATAAAGCTTTCATCTTATATTCGCAATATCCAGATTGCAATCTTAGTTTCTTGCTTGTTCTTCGTTTACTCGCAGGAAACAGACCCTCGTGGTCAGGTTGATCGTGCTCCGGCGTGGTCAATAACCTCTCGGAGTTGGTTTAGCGATTGCTAAGGCGCGACGTCCTCGCACGTTCGTAGTCGGATCGTCAAAGTCGACTTCCACCAAAGCGATATCCATCATCTCATCGAAAGACGGGACACCTTTGCCTCTATCAGAGGTGCTGAAGCAGGTGGCGGTGAGGTAGCATCGTCTTCTTCATCAATGATTCTGGCAGTGACTGTGGCAGCAGATGAAGAAAACTCAGAGTCTTCAGGTGATGGTGTGCTTCGCATCACAGCCCTTGTAGGAGGTGTGGTGTCAAACTTGAATCGCTTAGTGAAGCCATCCTCTTCAAGTTCAGCTTCAGTACACATCATTGATAGCCCTTTCCATGTACGACGACAGGTTTCATGGGTAACGAAAGCATTCTTGGTGGCAAGATTTCGAAGACGATTAACATCCACCAAGAGGCTTTTCATCTGACGCTTTATCCAGTCATGATGCCTATCTTGTTTTTGATGAAGGGCCACAAGAAGCTCTCGGTCATTGAGAACACGAGCGCGCTTCTTGGGTCTTGAAGCAGTTGCACTGTCAGTGGCTTCAGTTGAAGCAGGGTGTGGTGCACGTGTAGTGCCAGCCAAAGGATACACCCTGGAGATGGCTTCAACACCTTCAACGTTCTGAGTGAAGCTCTAGTGTTCTGCATTCTGAAGACTCAAAGGTTGCTTGGCAGGCTCAGGATATATAGCTTCAGCAGAGGTATCCACATCTGGCAAGAAGATCCGATGGTTGCGGGCTGAGGGCTGATATGAGATCGCAGAGTGAAGCTTGATCAGTCTCATTACCCAAGGAGCATATAACTTCAAACCAAGTAAATCTGAGCCTGATGCAGCTAGTTGGCGTATGAAGAAGTCCTGTGCGTTGAAGAATTTGCCATGAAGGATACAAAACAGCAGTCTTCATTGCACCCTCGATCTTGGCATTTGGAGAGTGCCCTTTGATAGGCCAGAGAGTCCGCCGGATAATGTGATAGATGGTTCTGGGCAGGTACTCAAAGTCTTCAACAAAGAACTCTGTTGGATAAGGAGCATCGTGGGGCAATGGCTTCATCATTGAGAGCATCTGACTCATATTTGGTTCAGGCCTCTGGAATATGCTCTCAAGAGCTTCAGTGTGCAATGGACAGCCTTCCTCGAAGAATTCGCCAGGAGTGGGCAGGCCGGTGAGCTCAATGATATCAAATGCATTGGCTTCGTGATGGACATTGCCGGTCATCCACTCCAGGGCCCAAGTCTTCGGATCTCTGTTGTATCCTTTGATGTGGAGGGTGGCATAGAATTGCAGCAGAAGCTCTTCATTCCAGTGCTCTTCATCAGTTACAAACTGCAGCAGACCCACTTGCTTGAAGCAATCCAATGCTTCCTCTAGACAGGGCAGACCAACAATAGCTTCAACATCAAGGCGCTTGTGCGGGAAGATGCGACCTTGGTTGTATAGGATGCATGAATAGTAGCTGCGCTGAGGATAGCTCCAGAACCTATCTGATGAAATCCTTTCCCTTGAATAGGGGTTCTTGGAGCTATTGAAGAACGTATTATCTGCCTTGAAGCTGTTGATGTTAAAGGATCCAGGTGCTGATGCAGGACCTAGGAACCTCGGCAGCCGTGGGACTAGCTTCTGGACATGAGGCCTGTGCTCAACATGGTAATCAAATTGAGGACCCGCAACAGACTCAGGAACAGAAGTGTCTGGATCAGTAGCTTCGCTGTCTTCTGAAGCTTTTGGTGGGGAGGGTTCCACATTGGCTTCAGTGTTGGTTGTGGCAGCCTCAATATTTTCAGCCTCCGCTTGACTAGCTGGAGGATCGGTCACAAGCACGTTCTCCTGGAGAACTGCTTCTTGGTGGAGCATAGGAGTGGGCTCTTGTGGTGCTTCTTCTGCGGCTGATGCAGCCGGAACGTCTTCAGCATAGACTTGAGGCCTTGGACCTTTGCAAAGCCTGCGGAATGCAGACGACGCCTATGGGGTTGGAGTGGGCTGGGCCTCATTGTCTTCTTCCTCTTGAGGGCGATCCGCCCATGACGCATCTTGTGCAATTGGCGTCAGAGGACGACCAATGCTGATGAGTTCGATGTGTTCATACTGAGGAAGGGCTGCATCATCTTGTACATTGTCCTGATGACCAATGTCTTCAGCAGCGATGGGGTCGGCTGCTGGTATGTCTTCAGCTTCAGGAGCCTCTATGGAAGCAGGCTCATGAACTGTCAGTTGTCGTTCTACGTCAGGATAGACGACAGAAAGGGGTTCAACCACCAAGGGCTCTGTGGGAGCAGCCCGAGCTTTCTTGATCTTTCGCTTCTTCTGAGTGGCGGCAGAAGGAGAGGCTTCAGAGTGTTTCCGCTTCCTGGCTTCAGCCTCTGCAGTTCGCGTCTTCTTGAGCTCTGAAGCGGTTGACCGACTCTTTGGCTTCGAGCCAGTCGTTGCAGTTGGGAAGACAATTGGAACTGCTTCTTGCCTTGGTGCCTCTAGTTCAGCCATAGCAGGCTTCTTCTTCTTCTTCGCGGCCATCTTGGGGTCGATGCCAGGACGCCCAAGTGCCTTGCGCTTCTCGGCCTCATTGTAGGCCTACACGCATCTGTCTGCAAGAGTCTTCATTCGCTCCCGCGAACCTTGAGCTTCTGCATGCTTCTTCAGAAAGTTTTCCTTTAGTTCGTGCAACATGATCTTGAAGCTCTTCACTTCTTGTACGCTGAGCTTGGCCATATGCTTCTTGAACTGAGCCTTTTCATGATCAATTTTCTGCTTCAGTTCAACAATGCGCTGGGCAATTGCAAGTTATGAAGCAATAGCGCCTTGGAAGGCGACGCTGAGGCCAACGGGCAGCTGCAGATCATCGAAGCTGATGTTTGGTGTGGCAAACCATTCGTCGATGAAGTTGTGGATGATGGCAACATCAAAGAGAGGCAAATTGTTAAAGGTTTCAGCTTCTTCTTTGCTCTTGATGAGCGGCTCGAGAGCGTCATCTCTAAGATCTTCATCACTTGTCAGATCAATGACTTCGCTGCGTAGAATGTCAGCAGCTGTGAGCTCTTTGCCGGTGTGTGGCTGAGGCATCTTGGCCTTCTGGGGCTTGGAGACACGGGATACGTCTTCAGACTGCACACTGTCTTCAGGAGGTGTAGTTGCCAATGGCTTCGCCCTTGAGACTTGTGGTGAAGGGGCCGGCTTTGAAGCTTTTGGCTTCTTCGACTGCTTCGGCTTCGGCACAGCAGGAGCTTCATCAAACTCAGAGTCAGCTGGAGGGTCATTCACGGCAGTCCCTTGGACTAAGATGCGGGTGATGAGGCCCTCAAGGCTGGCATACAGACCGATGATATTGGGTTCTGCGTCGCGTGTGCCATCTGCCCTTGGTGCGGAGGGACCAGGGTTGAAGTCTAACCCAAATTTCTTCTTGTTCTGCTTCGCTGATTGTTGGGCAAACTGGAAGTTGCGCTTGAATAGATTGTCGTCACGACACCAGAGTAGTGACGACGGATGTGCATCATCAGGCTGTGGCCCACGAACCATGCATGGATAGAAGCTTTGGGCAATAGCTTCATCTCTGGACCTGGGTACAAGGTTCTTGTATAAGATGTCTCCCCACGGTCTTTTGATGGCACTTTTCTCAGCATACTCTTGGGTTGTGAAGCGGTATTTGAACCATTGTTCTTCCCAGTAGCGTCGAATCCATTGGATTCGGGTCTTGCGCTGCCCATAATTCTCTTCAGGATCTGTTTTATACATTTCTGCCAGGTCTTCAGGCAGATCTTTGGAAGTTCCTCCACGTCGCTGTCTGCCCCCCTTCCTTGCTGCTGCTTCTGAAGCCATAAACTTTAACTTGAAAGGCTTCAAAACTTTCAAAGGCTTCAAAGGCTTTCTTTTGCTGGACCAACAGGAACTGGCTTCAGGAGAATTTATGTGATGCTGTAGGAATTCTGCAAATGAATGCAGACTATGAGAACCGAAGGATTCTCCCACGGACATGTACCTGTGACAGCATTAAGGTGCGAGGGAAGGGGAAGAGGTCATATGCATTCTCAGAAGGTGTTGAAGATTAATCAGTTTAGAAGACATTGACCTCATCGTGCGAAGACATTCACTCATAGATAAGAAGTTGGTTCCAGATTTGTACGAACCCACAGATTAGTACAAGTGAGGAATCTAACTACTTCATGAAGCACAAGTGAATATACTAGGCATGTTATGAGATGCAGATTGAGAGATCTAACTTGTGTGAAGAGAAACTTCTTATGGTAGAAAGTGACAGAACCATGAGATCAACAGGGGCTGTAAAAAGAAGTCTTATTTACCACACTTGGAACTGCTAGACGGAGTGGGAGATAATGCCGAGCAGTTCAATCCTCTGTGCCCTAACTTGGCGACGGAAGACACCTACGGCGACGGCGGAGAGGACGATGTCCGCGATCAGCGTGAAGACGGCGTCGGAGAAGTTGCGGCAGCGAAGCGCTTCGTCGCCGGCATCGTCGAGAGCTAGCGGTGGCGCTAGGGTACGTGCAAGGGTGGAAGAAGGAGATAATGACCACGGTAAGTGTGAATTTATAGGCACAGGGGCGGCACTGTGCTATTACACAGGTGCCCTTGGTGATTCGCATCTGAGGAACGCGTGGCCAGTTTGCGGAAGTTTGGGGTTTGTTCCACGTCCCACGCATGTCTGGATTGTCGGGCGGTCGTTCCTGCTTCTCCATATTTTATGTGGAGGAATGAGCATTGAAAATGGACTTTATGGTTGTCTCTATATCTTCTGCTGACAAGGACGCAGTGAAGACATTCGACAGTTTCAATGAATGCATATGACTTAGAGAGATAGAGTTCGAGATAGAAAGCATAGAGAAGTTTGGGGTCCGATCACATTCACTTAGTTCAAAAGATTCAAGACGAAGACATAGCTATAAGTGAATGCTGTAGAGGACAAAACACTAGTATATATATATCTCTATAATCAACGTAGTGAAGATAATCATTAAAATATGTTCGAAGCCAAACCAAATGTGAAGACATTGCAAGGTAACGCCATGAGAGAAACACTTCAAAATGGAACGTTTGGTGGTGATGTTACCCACCGTATAGGAAGTATTAGACCCAGACACGGCGCACAATTATCGTGGCGCTCCGAAGTCAAATTCCACATTAATGTATTCACACTTAGAATGTATGTCTTCATTGATTGAAGATATACTTCACTTCGTGTGTTGCACATCTAAGTCATCAATATGCATAAGGGTTAGGATATGTGCCTGATCACAGGACATTTGAGGATTCCAGGATATTTAGCTCACACCGTAACTTGCAAAACCTCTTCTCATCCAAGGGCTTGGTGAAGATATCTGCCAATTGCTCTTCAGTGTTGACGTGTATGATATAAATGTCTTCCTTCACAACATGATTTCTGAGAAAGTGATGACGAATTTCAATGTGCTTTGTCTTCGAGTGCTGAACTGGGTTGTTGGCAATCTTGATGGCGCTTTCGTTGTCGCAGTACAGTGGCACTTGCTTCAGATGAATGCCATAGTCCTTGAGTGTTTGCTTCATCCACAGAAGCTGAGCGCAGCAAGATCCAGCAGCAATGTATTCAGATTCAGCAATGGAGAGAGATACACAGTTCTGCTTCTTTGAAGACCAACATACAAGTGATCGTCCCAGAAAGTGACATGTGCCTGATGTAGACTTGCGATCAATTTTGTCACCAGCATAATCAGCATCCAAGAATCCAACCAAATCAAACTCTGAGCCCTTTGGATACCATAATCCTAGAGTTGGGGTGTGAGCCAAATATCGAAGAATTCGCTTCACAGCTAAGTGATGCGACTCCTTTGGTGCCGCTTGAAATCGAGCACACATGCAAACACTAAGCATAATATCTGGCCTAGATGCACATAGATAAAGTAAAGAACCAATCATGGAGCGGTATACCTTTTGATCGAACTCTTTACCATTGTCGTCAGGACCCAGATGATGTTTGGCTGGCATTGGTGTTGTGAAGCCCTTGCAGTCTTGCATACCGAACTTCTTCAGGCAATCTTTGAGATACTTCTCTTGAGATATGAAGATGCCATTGCGTTGTTGTCGTATTTGAAGACCAAGGAAGAACTTCAGCTCCCCCATCATGGACATCTAATATTGCTCTTGCATCATATATCCGAATTCTTCACTGTACTTCTGATTTTTGCAGCCGAAGATAATGTCATCCACATATATTTGGCACACAAACAGTTCACCATCATATGTCTTCGTGAAAAGAGTGGGATCTAGGGAACCAGGTATGAAGCCTTTGCTCTTCAGGAAATATTTGAGTGTGTCATACCAGGCCCTAGGGGCTTGTTTGAGGCCATACAGTGCCTCGTTGAGCTTGTATACCATGTCAGGATGTTTTGGATTTTCAAAGCCAGGCGGTTGTGCAACATACACTTCTTCTTCCATCTTGTCATTGAGAAATGCACTTTTCACATCCATTTGATATAGAAGTATGTTATGATGATTTGCATAGGCTAGCAGTATGCGTATGGCTTCAAGCCTAGCCACAGGAGCAAATGTTTCATCGAAGTCAATGCCCTCCACTTGAGTATATCCTTGAGCAACGAGACGAGCTTTGTTTCTGACAACTTGACCATGCTCATCTTGCTTGTTGCGGTATATCCATTTGGTGCCTATTATGTTGTGCTTCCGTGGATCAGGACGCTTAACCAGTTCCCATACATTATTCAGCTCAAACTGTTGAAGTTCTTCTTGCATAGCTTGAATCCATTCAGGTTCCACGAAGGCTTCTTCAACTTTCTTGGGTTCTGATATTGAGACAAATGCGAAGTGCCCACAAAAATTTGCTAGCTGAGTTGCCCTTGAACGAGTGAGTGGACCAGGTGCATTGATGCTATCAATTATTCTTTCAATCTACACTTCATTGGCAACGCGAGGATGTACAGGGCGAAGACTTTGCTCTTGCTGATCTGTGTTGTTGTTGGGAGGAATGTCTTCAGGCTGAGCATTGTCTTCATGTTGATCAGGTGCTGAGATGATAAGTTCTTCTTCAGGATGAGCTTCAGAAGGTATAATCTCTCCAGTTCCCATTAGCTTGATTGATTCACTAGCTGGAATCTCATCTAGCACATTTGGCAGTTGCTCTCTTTGTGAACCATTTGTCTCATCGAACCGCACATCCACTGTTTCAACCACTTTGTAATGAAAGAGATTGAAGACTCTGTAGGAGTGCGAATCCTTTCCATATCCAAGCATAAAACCCTCATGTGCTTTTGGTGCAAATTTTGAGGTGTGATGTGGGTCCTTGATCCAGCACCTTGCGCCAAATACTCTGAAGTAACTGACATTAGGCTTTTTGCCAGTAAGGAGCTCATAAGATGTCTTGTTCAGAAGCTTGTGAAGATAAACACGATTGATTGTATGGCATGCAGTGTCAATGGCTTCAGTCCAGAATTTTCTTGGAGTCTTGTATTCATCTAGCATCGTTCTGGCCATCTCAATGAGTGTTCTGTTCTTGCGTTCGACGACGCCATTCTGCTGTGGCATGTACGGAGCTGAGAATTCATGTGTGATGCCCAAGGTATCAAGATATGTATCAAGGCCAGTGTTCTTGAATTCAGTCCCATTGTCACTTCTGATGTGCTTTATCTTGGCGCCAAAATTGTTCATAGCACGATTGGCGAAGCATCTGAAGACATCCTGCACTTCAGTCTTGTAAAGGATTATGTGCACCCAAGTATATCTAGAGTAATCATCAACAATGATGAAGCCATAGAGGCAAGCATTAGTAGTAAAAGTTGAGTAATGAGTGGGACCGAAAAGATCCATGTGAAGCAGTTCGAAGGGTCGAGTAGTGGTCATGATTGTCTTCGAGGGATGTTTTGCCCTCGTCATCTTCCCTGCTTCACAGGCACCGCATAAGTGATCTTTCTTGAACTTGACGCCCTCAATGCCTATGACATGCTTCTTCTTTGCTAGGGTGTGGAGGTTCCTCATGCCAGCATGCCCAAGCCTCCGATGCCAAAGCCAACATTCTGAAGCTTTTGCAAGAAGACATACTGCAAGTTGTGGCCCTGCTGAGAAATCTACCACATACAGATCATCTTTTCGATACCCTTCAAACACTAGAGACTTGTCAGATTCCATTAGTACAAGACAACGATATTTTCCAAACATTACGATCATGTTCAAATCACAGAGAATTGAGACAAACATTAAGTTGAAGCCAAGGGATTCAACAAGCATGACTTTATCCATGTGTTGATCCTTTGAGATTGCAACTCTACCTAGACCCAATACCTTACTTTTACCAGTGTCAGCAAATGTGATGTGGCTCTTGTCGGATGGACGTAAGGTTGAGTCCATAAGAAGGCTTCTTTTGCCAGTCATGTGATTTGTACATCCATTGTCAATAATCCATTCTGAAGACTTTGAAGACGCTGGTGTCGTACCCTACAGTGCAGTTAGGGGGATAGGCTTCACGAAGAGAATTGTGAAGCAAAAACATTTGACGAACCAGTGGGTTATGAAAACTTAGATCCAGATTAGGACTAATAGGGAGAGTAGCATGCGATTCAGGAACGAAGTACATAATGATGCCATTCGGGCATTTTATCTTGCGCCCTACAAGATTTTTAATGTCCCCAGCAATAGCGTCAGAAGATTTTGGTTTTCTGCTGGAGACCTTTCCCTGCAAAAGAGAGTTAAGCCTTCTTAACCACCCACATCTTCAAGGGTGGCTTAGAAGCAATAAGTCTAAGTGCAGCATCTGAGAATTTTTGCTTTGAAGCCTTAGCAAACAGTCTTGCAGGTGGACAATAGTACTCATAAGAATAAGCAGAATAATTTTTGGTCATATGAACATGACGGTTTGATGAACCGCTCTCATATACATATGCCTGAGTATGGTTTCCCTGCAAAACATTTGCGTTAGTGTGACTCAGGTGAGTCCTCTATTTGTGTGAAGCCTTTGGACCGTATGAAGCCTTTGGTATGAGGTTTGTCTTCTTCAAGTGAGGTGTCATGAAGACATTCACAGGAAGATTTTCCAGACACTTTTTCAGAACCCAGATCTTCTTCATAGGCGGTCCATTCCTGCAGTTAGTACCAATGTACCTGGCAAACACTTCACCATTCTGATTCTTAAACAGTATATAGTTTGCATCAAAGGATTCATCAATGATAATGGGGTTAGCACAAGTGAAGCCAGATAAATTGGATGGATCTGCTGAAGGTTCCTTTGCAGCAACCCACTTGGTTTTGGGGTACTGCTCAGGTTTCCAGTAAGAGCCATCTGCATTTATTTTCCTTACGAACCCAACACCCTCTTTCCTAGGGTTTCGGTTCAGAATCTGCTTCTTGAGGACATCACATAATGTCTGATGTCCTTTAAGACTTTTGTACATCCCCGTTCCAAGCAATGTCTTCAACCTAGCATTCTCATCAACAATAGCAGTGGTATCCTCAGCAGAGGGGTTAGTTACCACATCAACAGTTGAAGATATTGCAACAGCAGTAGCAGTGGAACAGTCAGCAATAGAAGTAGCATTATCACGCTCGATGCATTTAAGACATGGTGGTTCAAATCCTTCCTGAGCGGAACTGATCTGTTCGGCGCGAAGTGACTCGTTTTCCTTTTGAAGATCTTCATGAGCCGCTCTCAATTTCTCAAGTTCTTGCTTCCTTTGAAGATAATCATAGGAAAGCTTTTCATGAGTTGTTGAGAGAGTATCAAGACGATCTTCAAGTTCCTGATACTTAACATGAAGATTTTTTATGTCTTCAATTAAGGATTCAGATCGAGTCATTTCAGCACCCAACAGATCATCGCTTCTGTCTAACAGTTTTTAAATATGTTCCATGGCCTTTTGTTGTTCAGTTGCAATTTTAGCAAGTGTTTTGTAACTGGGTTTTGAATCACAATCAGAGTCATCGTCACTGGATGTTTGATAGCGAGTAGTGCGTGTGTTTACCTTGGCACCGCGTGCCATGAAGCAGTAGGTAGGAGTGGAGTCGTCCTTGTCATTTGCATCGGTGTCGGTGATGAAGTCATTGTCTTCAGTGTTGAAGATGGACTTGGCGACGTATGCTGTAGCCAGACTTGCAATGCCAGAATCAGACTCCTCCTCAGACTCCACCTCTGCCTCCTCAGACGCGGATTCCTCCTCAGAATCCATTTCCTTGCCAACAAACGCACGTGCCTTGCCAGATGAGCTCTTCTTGTGTGATGAAGACTTTGAGGAAGACTTGGAAGAAGACTTTGAGTATTTCTTCTTCTTCTTGTCGTCAGAGTCATATTCCTTGCTCTTCTTCTTCCTTCTGTTCTCATTATCCCACTATGGACACTCAGAGATGAAGTGTCCAGTTTTCTTGCACTTGTGGCATGTTTTCTTCTTGTAGTCATGAGCAGAAGATTCATCATTCCTTGAGCTTGATCGTGAAGACTTTCTGAAGCCTTTCTTCTTGGTGAACTTTTGGAACTTCTTGACAAGCATTACAAGTTCCCTTCCAATGTCTTCAGGATCATCAGAACTGTTGTCAGATTCTTCTTCAGATGAGGAAACAACTTTTGCCTTCAAGGCACGAGTTCGCCATAGTTTGGACCATAGATATCTCTTTTCTCAGAAAGCTGAAACTCATGTGTGTTGAGCCTCTCAAGTATGTCAGATGGATCGAGTGTCTTGAAATCAGGACATTCTTGAATCATCAGGGCTAGGATGTCAAACGAACTATCAAGTGATCTCAGTAGCGTCTTGACGACTTCATGTTTGGTGATCTCAGTAGCACCGAGGGCTTGAAGCTCATTTGTGATGTCAGTGAGTCTGTCAAATGTGTGCTGGACATTCTCATTGTCATTTCGCTTGAAGCGGTTGAAGAGATTGCGAAGGACACTGATTCTTTGATCTCTCTGGGTTGAGATGCCTTCATTGACCTTGGAGAGCCAGTCCCAGACCAGCTTGGATGTCTTCAAGGCACTCACACGGCCATACTGTCCTTTGGTCAGATGACCACAGATGATATTCTTGGCAGTAGAGTCCAGTTGAGTGAACTTCTTGACATCAGCAGTAGTGACACCTTCTGTCACATCCCTAGCTTCTGGTAATGCTCTAGGCTAGCTTCATGTGTGCAACATGTTTAAATTGTATGAAATTTGAAATGGGGATGACCAAGCCCTAGCACCAAAGCATTGCAAATAGGTTCAACTTCAAAATATTTTCAAAGAACCCAAATTGGTTTGCAAAAATGTTCATGATCACTGGAAAAGGGTGAAAACCATATCCAGAGATGATGGATATTTTTCCAAGACATTTTTGGATTTTTTGAATAAACCATATTGTATTTGACTTTGGGCATTTGAATACTATAAATAATTTAAATGTTCAAATAAATGTTGGAAATTGTTAAGGGTCACTGAAATAATTCAGAAAGCACCCATAATTATTTCCAGGATTTTATAAAATGATTTGATATTTTAAATCAAATCCAAAAACAAATTGCAGAAATAGAAAAGAGAACCAGAACAGAAATAAAAGAGAGAAGGACTTACCTGTGAAGCCCACCTGGTGGCCCAACAGGACCGGCCCAGCGCGGCCCAGCCCGCCACCGCTACTCCCCCCCCTGTTGTCTTCCTCTTGCCAGTGGGAGCAGCTGCGTGCTCGCACGCGCGCGGCCGAGGAGGCCACCTCCTCCCTGCCTAGCTGCCTCCTCCTTCCCTGGTCCCTCCCGCGACGCCACGCAGCCCCGACCCCCTCTCACTTCTCCCTCGCTCTCTGGACCTCCCTCCCCCTCGCTCCTCTGTTTCCCCTCCCGCGACCGAACGGAGCCGCCGCCACCGACGAGAGCCACCGTGGCTACCGGCCACCCCACGGCTCACCGACGCCCCAGGAAGCTCCGCCGGTCCTCCCTCTACCTCCTCAACGAGCCACGAGGCCCCGGACGTGCCAAAACACCGCCCTCGATGCCTTCTTCAACCTCGGGACCGCCGGCCATCTTCGTCAAATTCGTCGGCTCCGGACCGTCCCCGACCTCGCCGAGCATCCCCTCGTCATCGCCGTGAGTCACTGACCCTCTCCCCTAACTCAGCATGCTCCCCTCTGTGCCGTAGCGCCGTTCCCCACGAGCACCGAAGCCACCGTCCGCCATTGCTGCTGCACGCATAGCCTCCGTGCTCCCCTGGCCTCACTGAGCTGCTCTTAGTGCTCCCCATGTCTAGCAGGTGCTGCCCAGCCTCTCCATTTGCTCACTGATGCACCGTAGCGACGCGCCCGAGCACCACCGAACACCATCGCCGCCAAAGCTCGTCGCCGGCATGAGTTCCGGCGACCCCACGACCTCCCACTCGGTCCTCTAGATGCGCGGGAGCAAGGGCCATCCCCTGGTGCCCTCAGCGCGCCAAACTGACGCCTCTAGCGCAAGTCCGGCGTGCCCCGCCGTGTTCTGTGGTCGCCGTCGGCTGGTCTCCGGCGTGCTGACGTGGCGTCGTCGTTAGGGGCTAATGACCCTGCTAACTAACCCTGTGACACTGACAGCGAGCCCCGTAGCGGGTCAAAGCCCGAGTCAACGCGGGATTAGCCCCTGTGTCACTGACGTGTGGACCCCACACGTCGGGTTTGACCCGAGCCGGCCCAGTTGACCCTGCTGACGTCACAGTGACGTGGTGCTGACGCCATAATTCATTTCTGGATTTATTATTATTCAGAAATTCCAGAAAATGCCTAAAACTTCTAAAATTCATAGAAATTCAACCGTAACTCCAAATTAAATAATTTATATATGAAAAATTATCAGAAAAATTCAAGGAATCCATCTGTACCATTTTCATGCATGTTAGAACAACTTATAGCTGCTGTTTAGCACAAATCAATTAAAGGGCATTTAAATAATCACATATGGAGTTTAAATTTGAATCTTGTATTCAAACCAACTTCATTTAATCTGTTGCTAGTTGCATTAGCTCAAAACACATTCATTTTGCCATGTCATGATCATGCATCATATTGTGCATTGCATTGATTGTGTTCCCTTCTATGTTGCCGGTAATTGTCCCCTCTCGATAGACGTGATACCGATGATGTGATCGTTGACACTGATGAAGACTCAATGCTATCTTCAGAAGTGCCAGGCAAGCAAAACCCCCTTGTTCATTCCGATACAATCCCACTCTCTCGCTCCTACTCTCTTTTATTGCATTAGGACAACAACGATTCAACTGTTACTTGCTGCGGTAGCTGAACCCCTTTATCCTCTGCATGACCTGTCATTGCCACAGTAAATAGATTGAAACCCACTAGTATGAGTAGGAGTTGTTTGAGCCCTGTTGTGCCTACTCATTCATGCTTGATTGTCATGCCTGCTACTGCTTAGAGTTGAGTCAGGTCTGATTCATCGGGGATGAATCAGAGGCGTGTGAACATGTCCTACTATGTGTGAGCTAAGTGTGTGAACATGATTTGGTAAAGGTAGCGGTGAGAGGCCATGTAGGAGTACATGGTGGGTTGTCTCATTGAAGCCGTCCTTAGGAACTGAGTTCTGTGTTTGTGATCCATGATTCAGCTACTACCATGCATTGGGCCCTGAAATATGACCCCGCTCGACTTCTTATTCACCCTTGTCCTCTGTCCAGGAGTTGCAAGTAGTTTCTGGTGTTTGTAGTATGCTGGAGGCCGTGGACAGCGCTGACCGTAGGGGTGGGCTGTGATGCGATAGGCACGTGGCCGGGTATACCGGGCGCCCGTTTGGTGTCACGGAACCCTGTTCACATCGTTTGGGGCTGTGAGCGAAACTCCGGCCGGATCTCCTCATGGATGGAACCCGAATAGGCGATAAACCTGGACTAGAGACTTGAGTGTTTAGGTAGGTCGTGGTCTACACCCACGTCGGCTTTCGCTTGAAGTCTGCCGAGCACATGTCGTGTGCAGACGCTAAGTGGTGGAAACATGTATGAAGAAGTACACCCCTGCAGGGTTAACATCATCTATTCGAATAGCCGTGTCCGCGGTAAAGGACTTCTGGGTTGCTTATATCAGTTCATAGACAAGTGAAAGTGGATACTCTAAAATACGCAAGATAAGCGTGAGTGCTATGGATGGCGTTCTCGTAGGGAGACGGGAGCGGATCCATAGTGGTGTATTGATATGGTGAATATGTGGACTCGTGTGCGCCACCTCAAAAGAGTTACATTGCAGTCGTAGTTTAGGATAGCCACCGAGTCAAAGCTGGCTTGCTGCAGTTAAACCCCATCGTCCCTTTGTTGATAATGATGCATATGTAGTTAGTTCTGATGTAAGTCTTGCTGGGTACATTTGTACTCACGTTTGCCTATTTTATGTTTTTGCAGAGAGACTTCAGTCTCACTAGTAATTCCGCGTGGTCTTCGACGTTTAGCTTGATACCTCAGCTACGATCTTGTGCCCTCGGCAGGATCTGGTAGATAGTCAGGCTTCTCGGCCTTTTTCATTTATAGATGTCTGTACTCAGACATGATAGCTTCCGCTTGTGCTTTGATTTGTATGCTCTGAGTGTTGGGTCGTGAGACCCCTGTTTGTAATATCTCGCTCCTCGGAGCCTATTGAATAAATTACTTGAGTCGTAGAGTCATGTTGTGATGCCATGTTGTATTTGCACATATCGAGCATATTGTGTGTATGTTATTGAAATGCTTGGTATGTGTGGGATCTGACCATCTAGTTGTTTATCTTTAGTAGCCTCTCTTACGGGGAAATGTCTCCTAGTGTTTCCACCGAGCCATGGTAGCTTGCTACTGCTCCGGAACACTTAGGCTGGCCGACATGTGTCCTTCTTCGTTCCTGTGTCTGTCCCTTCGGGGAAATGTCACGCGATGAATACCGGAGTCCTGTTAGCCCACTACAGCCCGGTTCACCGGAGTCCTGCTAGCCCAGTGCTACAGCCTGGATTCACTCGCTGATGACCGACACGTTCGATGTTGGGTCATGGATGCCTGTCCCTGTAAGTCTGTGCCACTTTGGGTTTACGACTAGCCATGTCAGCCCGGGCTCCTTATCATATGGATGCTAGCGACACTGTCATATACGTGTGCCAAAAGGCGCAAACGGTCCCGGGCTAAGGTAAGGCGACACCCGTGGGAATACCGTGCGTGAGGCCGCAAAGTGATATGAGGTGTTACATGCTAGATCGATGTGGCATTGAGTCGGGGTCCTGACAGCGTTGGTATCAGAGCTTGACTGCCTGTAGGTTACCAAGCCAAACTGGTCGAAGTTGAGTCTAGAAATTCTTTAGTTATATAAGGGAATTGATTGTGGGATGGAACGTAAGGCTCTTTTTACTCCTTATACCTCATGGCTTTCTGATCTGAGTCATCATCTTCTCTTCTACGGGGATTAAGAACTAGGCTATCTCTTCTTTCTATTAGGATCACGTGTTACTAATCAGTGGACTTATAAGATTGTTGGATTTAAGCTTGAGTTCAGTTTCTACTACTTCCGTATGTTAATTGTTGATCTCGAGACCTTGATATTGTGCTTCTGAGTGGTTATGCCACCATTTTTGTGAATGTCTCAAATCTTTTCTGAGCATTTACAGCCGTTATGCTGTCCGAGTCATCCCAGGTTTCTAAAGAGTCTGATGCATTTGCAAAATCCTTTTTCTCCGGTTTCAATGTCAGTTAGGCCAGGTTAATCACACAAATTGTTGAGCTGAGGTACTCTACTGCCTCAACCTTTATGTTGGAGTTATTGTTATGACCCTAGGTGTCTCAGGGGATCATCTAGTAGTCTAGCCATGATTTATGTTCCAGTGTGATGACTCTGGCCGTCATTATCGAAAGCATCCCGTGATGCCATTTAGTTAGTAGGTATTCTATTCCTGGGTTCTTAAACCCGATATTCACCCTACTTACATCATGTTGATAGTGTTGCTAGTTCTTTTAGTATATTAGTAACCTTTGCGATAGTCCTCGAGGTCCGTGGTATATCGTTCTTCCAAATACCATGAACCATTATGGCAGAAGTTTGTTGGATCAAAAGATCACAACAGGCCCTCTATGAGTTCTCCATGCTATATTGTGACTCTGCCAGCTCAACCTTTCTGCATGGGTTATCCGGAAGAATTATGTTGAACTTCGTTCGACATGCTAAACCATGCATCCACAACTCAGAAAATCGTATGTTCCTTCGAGTTGTCCCTCTTTAGTTGTCCTCTGACCCTCGCCTATCAATTGATAGTCAAGAGTATGCGTGCGTTCGTTTATCGATGCCTATTACCCTTGTGGTCCGTCAAGCCATTCTGTCCTGAATGACTTGGAGAAACAAACTCCAGTACCTCATCCATATCAAGGATTGGGTCAAAGAAGTTGTGCTCCGCAGATCAAATTGCTAATCCAGCTTTTGTTCTGCTCTACCTTGGAGTATTACATATTTTATATCGAGATTGTTATAGGAATTGCACACCATCCTATGAACTCTTGGTACAGTGATACTTCTTGCCATCACTGTTCATTCCTCGGTTCCTGTGTTATTGTAACCGGAATGCCGACAAGTGGATCGTGGCGTGTGAAATCAATACTGCTAGCAACTTTGTTGCTTGGTAGTTAAATGGACGATAACCTCATTCTCAGCGTATTGATTTTTGAATCATCCTTCTAAGACTGATCGTGCTACCTAGTCCTTATTTCGGTGCACCCTTCGATTGATGAGTTAGGATCTTGTCAAGTCCTCACTCATTTGATCATATCGTCTTGCCCTCAAAAGCGAGATTGTTCTCGAGCTTAGTAACATACCGGTGGTTCGTGATTTTCTGAATATCTTCTCGGAAGTATTACCAGGTTGTTCCCTGACTGTTATGTTGAGCTCGTGATCAAGTTGGTTTCTTGTGAACCACCTTCTCTCCAAGAATCGGTGTTAGATATCCCTGAGCTAGTTGGTTAAGCTAGACAACAACTTGGAGAGTTGGAAGATAAAAGCTTGCCTAACTTAGTTTGTTCCAAAGGAATATTCTTGTGTAGTGTGTGTTGGAGAAAGATGATATCTTCATCGATTGGTCCCTGTGATCAGTTGCTGGACCTATTGTCTTATCAATCCTTTGATTTGAGTGTGGGCTATCGTCAAATCAAATCAGTACCAATGATGCTCGTAATGTTGTCTTATTCGTGGTTGATCCCTCGAGCATACACCATTATATCTTTTGGGTCTGACCAATGCTATCACCGTGTTCACTTAACTATGGAATTCCTTTTAAAAGGAAACCCAGATGCATTGTTGTTGAGCCCATTGACAACATCCTTATCTCCTCCATGATTTTGTTGGACATTAAGCTAGTGTTGGAAACTTTTGAAAGCATTTTCTTCATGCTAGCTCATGAAGTATTTGTTTGATGAAAGGAGTGACTTCCTCTTATACACGTGCATTTGGTGAAAGTTGCCGCCGAGAATTTGAGAAAGTTAGTTTTGCTTCCTCTGGAATCATCCCAAGTCAGTCATGCATACGTGCGAAGTATTCTGTGGTCTGGAGATTTGCAACCTCCATTCTATATGTATATCCTAGCACACCAAGCCACTGATTGAGTTGTTCAAAGATAAAGGAGTCTGTCCAAGGTGAACTCTTTGGACTTCCACGCGTGGAGACTTCGATGTCATTAATGATGGTTCCCCCTCCTGAACTCGGTAGTGTTTTATTATAAGACTACTTTGTGGTCATGCTTGTCTTGGACAACATGTTCACATGTTTGTAGCAGAACCAGCTCATGTTTTGGAGCTTGCTATCGTAGTTCATCTCCCGAGAATCCCGCAACGTCATCTCGTCGATTTGTGTTGCAAACTTTCATTTTTTCCTCCTGGACTCGATGAGCCTGGAATATCCTGACACCAACCAGATCCGAGTCTCAGGCAGATATGATGGTTGGAATATTTCCCAAGAACTATAATATTGGTCCCTCGATAACCGGTAAAGTGGATGTCGTGGCCAACACATCCAGCCGGAAGACCTGTTATTATAATATCTTGATTGAGGAAGTTGGCCACCTCCCCATAGGGATTTCGTAGGATTTACTCCCTAGTTGCCCCTATGGATTTTGAGATCCCGAAGTCCGACCTTTTTACTTGATGTTCTAGATATCAAACCATATCTATGAATGGTTACGCTAGCACATCAAGGAGAACATCAGAAGCGGAGTGCTAAATGTCTCTCGGTCGATCATCCAGATTTTATTTCCTTGGCCCCGTCAAGGGTGAAATCTGAGAAGGTGTTATCTTCCTTTGCATCTGCATCGTCCATCACTATTCACCATGGTAGTATGTTGTGTTGTCAGCACCCTTGACGCGGTTGTTGATAAAACCTTGATGGTTGTGGAAATGCTCAAGTTCTTGAGAGCACGCACAAGCGCTACGTGTTATCATCGGCTCTAATTGGGATGCTCTCAGTTCCCTCGGCAATGCTGTGACCTTCTCAAACAGTGAATCCACTCTCTATTGTTGGGTTCTTCCCCAGTTACCAGAATCATTCCCAGCATTTGCATTTTGTTCCTAGCTTGCACCGCCAATGTGTCATTCTACCATGGGTCTCTTCCATTTCCGGTGATAAGCAAATTCATCCATTGCGTTGTCTTCAACAAGGTAATCCACATCATCCAAGTCCGAGTATGCCATTCTACCGACCCCCTCCAAACGATCGCTCGCGAATTGTCTTAGGCTGGTTTAAAGAGTTTCAATGATCTCTGAATCAAAAGTAATTCTTTTTGCCACTTAAGGTAATAATCTACGAATCACCCTCCTCCAGGATGTTTCGTCGTGGTATCATGGCAACTCAACTCCTCGCTACGTTAACAATCGTTTACCACCTTCTTAGGTGTGGAATTGTTGTCTACCTAGTGAACCTTCGTCATCCGTTTCTTTCCACCCCTCTTGATGTGTATCTCGTGTCTCAACCCGAGAGATGGTCCTATGTCTCATTCCGTGAGTTGTTCGATCTTCGAGAAGATCAACCCTTCTAGAGTCTCCTTCTTCCCTCTATGTCATGTTGACAGGGTTTTTCAAGGCAAGACTTCAAGGCAATGATGGTGAATGAATCAACGTTCAACTGAAGTGCACCCTGGATCGTGAAGATTATACTAGTTTGCGTTTCCCCTTCACCTTACCCTACGCTTGAATCTCGAGACGAGATTCTTGTTTAGTGGGGGTGAGTTGTCACATCCCTAGCTTCTGGTAATGCTCTAGGCTAGCTTCATGTGTGCAACATGTTTAAATTGTATGAAATTTGAAATGGGGATGACCAAGCCCTAGCACCAAAGCATTGCAAATAGGTTCAACTTCAAAATATTTTCAAAGAACCCAAATTGGTTTGCAAAAATGTTCATGATCACTGGAAAAGGGTGAAAACCATATCCAGAGATGATGGATATTTTTCCAAGACATTTTTGGATTTTTTGAATAAACCATATTGTATTTGACTTTGGGCATTTGAATACTATAAATAATTTAAATGTTCAAATAAATGTTGGAAATTGTTAAGGGTCACTGAAATAATTCAGAAAGCACCCATAATTATTTCCAGGATTTTATAAAATGATTTGATATTTTAAATCAAATCCAAAAACAAATTGCAGAAATAGAAAAGAGAACCAGATAAGAAATAAAAGAGAGAAGGACTTACCTGTGAAGCCCACCTGGTGGCCCAACAGGACCGGCCCAGCGCGGCCCAGCCCGCCACCGCTACTCCCCCCCCCCTGTCGTCTTCCTCTTGCCAGTGGGAGCAGCTGCGTGCTCGCACGCGCGCGGCCGAGGAGGCCACCTCCTCCCTGCCTGGCTGCCTCCTCCTTCCCTGGTCCCTCCCGCGACGCCACGCAGCCCCGACCCCCTCTCACTTCTCCCTCGCTCTCTGGACCTCCCTCCCCCTCGCTCCTCTGTTTCCCCTCCCGCGACCGAACGGAGCCGCCGCCACCGACGAGAGCCACCGTGGCTACCGGCCACCCCACGGCTCACCGACGCCCTAGGAAGCTCCGCCGGTCCTCCCTCTACCTCCTCAACGAGCCACGAGGCCCCGGACGTGCCACAACACCGCCCTCGATGCCTTCTTCAACCTCGGGACCGCCGGCCATCTTCGTCAAATTCGCCGGCTCTGGACCGTCCCCGACCTCGCCAAGCGTCCCCTCGTCATCGCCGTGAGTCACTGACCCTCTCCCCTAACTCAGCATGCTCCCCTCCGTGCCGTAGCGCCGTTCCCCACGAGCACCGAAGCCACTGTCCGCCATTGCTGCTGCACGCATAGCCTCCGTGCTCCCCTGGCCTCACTGAGCTGCTCTTAGTGCTCCCCATGTCTAGCAGGTGCTGCCCAGCCTCTCCACTTGCTCACTGATGCACCGTAGCGACGCGCCCGAGCACCACCGAACACCATCGCCGCCAAAGCTCGTCGCCGGCATGAGTTCTGGCGACCCCACGACCTCCCACTCGGTCCTCTGGATGCGCGGGAGCAAGGGCCATCCCCTGGTGCCCTCAGCGCGCCAAACTGACGCCTCTAGCGCAAGTCCGGCGTGCCCCGCCGTGTTCTGTGGTCGCCGTTGGCTGGTCTCCGGCGTGCTGACGTGGCGTCGTCGTTAGGGGCTAATGACCCTGCTAACTAACCCTGTGACACTGACAGCGGGCCCCGTAGCGGGTCAAAGCCCGAGTCAACGTGGGATTAGCCCCTGTGTCACTGACGTGTGGACCCCACACGTCGGGTTTGACCCGAGCCGGCCCAGTTGACCCTGCTGACGTCACAGTGACGTGGTGCTGACGCCATAATTCATTTCTGGATTTATTATTATTCAGAAATTCCAGAAAATGCCTAAAACTTCTAAAATTCATAGAAATTTAACCGTAACTCCAAATTAAATAATTTATATATGAAAAATTATCAGAAAAATTCAAGGAATCCATCTGTACCATTTTCATGCATGTTAGAACAACTTATAGCTGCTGTTTAGCACAAATCAATTAAAGGGCATTTAAATAATCACATATGGAGTTTAAATTTGAATCTTGTATTCAAACCAACTTCATTTAATCTGTTGCTAGTTGCATTAGCTCAAAACACATTCATTTTGCCATGTCATGATCATGCATCATATTGTGCATTGCATTGATTGTGTTCCCTTCTATGTTGCCGGTAATTGTCCCCTCTCGATAGACGTGATACCGATGATGTGATCGTTGACACTGATGAAGACTCAATGCTATCTTCAGAAGTGCCAGGCAAGCAAAACCCCCTTGTTCATTCCGATACAATCCCACTCTCTCGCTCCTGCTCTCTTTTATTGCATTAGGACAACAACGATTCAACTGTTACTTGCTGCGGTAGC
>NC_057803.1:342604990-342606243 GCF_018294505.1 Triticum aestivum | reverse complement strand
GTTACCTCAGCTACGATCTTGTGCCCTCGGCAGGATCTGGTAGATAGTCAGGCTTCTCAGCCTTTTTCATTTATAGATGTCTGTACTCAGACATGTTAAGCTTCCGCATGTGCTTTGACTTGTATGCTCTGATTGTTGGGTCATAAGACCCATGTTTGTAATATCTCGCTCCTCGGAGCCTAATGAATATTTACTTGTGTCGTAGAGTCATGTTGTGATGCCATGTTGTATTTGCACATATTGAGCATATTGTGTGTATGTTATTGAAATGCTTGGTATGTGTGGGATCTGACCATCTAGTTGTTTATCTTTAGTAGCCTCTCTTACCGGGAAATGTCTCCTAGTGTTTCCACTGAGCCATGGTAGCTTGCTACTGCTCCGGAACACTTAGGCTGGCCGGCATGTGTCCTTCTTCGTTCCTGTGTCTGTCCCTTTGGGGAAATGTCACGCGATGAATACCGGAGTCCTGTTAGCCCGCTACATGCCGGTTCACCGGAGTCCTGCTAGCCCTGTGCTACAGCCTGGGTTCACTCGCTGATGACCGACACGTTCGATGCTGGGTCATGGATGCCTGTCCCTGTAAGTTTGTGCCACTTTGGGTTTACGACTAGCCATGTCAGCTCGGGCTCCTTATCATATGGATGCTAGCGACACTGTCATATACGTGTGCCAAAAGGCGCAAACGGTCCCGGGCACAGGTAAGGCGACACCCGTGGGAATACCGTGCGTGAGGCCGCAAAGTGATATGAGGTGTTACATGCTAGATCGATGTGGCATTGAGTCAGGGTCCTGACAACGTTGGTATCAGAGCTTGACTGCCTGTAGGTTACCAAGCCAAACTGGTCGAAGTTGAGTCTAGAAATTCTTTAGTTATATAAGGGAATTGATTGTGGGATGGAACGTAAGGCTCTTTTTACTCCTTATACCTCATGGCTTTCTGATCTGAGTCATCATCTTCTCTTCTACGGGGATTAAGAACTAGGCTATCTCTTCTTTCTATTAGGATCACGTGTTACTAATCAGTGGACTTATAAGATTGTTGGATTTAAGCTTGAGTTCAGTTTCTACTACTTCCGTATGTTAATTGTTGATCTCGAGACCTTGATATTGTGCTTCTGAGTGGTTATGCCACCATTTTTGTGAATGTCTCAAATCTTTTCTGAGCATTTACAGCCGTTATGCTGTCCGAGTCATCCCAGGTTTCTAAAGAGTCTGATGCATTTGCAAAATCCTTTTTCTCCGGTTTCAATGTC
>NC_057803.1:342603463-342604086 GCF_018294505.1 Triticum aestivum | reverse complement strand
GAGCTAGTTCAACTCCAGTGTAAAATTATTTGAACTAGCTTATAGAGCTAGTTGAACTCTAGTGTAAAATTATTTGTACTTGGCTATAGAGCTAGTTAAACTCTAATGTAAAATTATTTGAACTAGCTAATAGAGCTAGTTCGACTCTAGTGTAAAATTGTTTGTACAAGCTTATAGAGCTAGTTCAACTCAAGTGTAAAATTATTTGAACTAGCTTATAGAGCTAGTTGAACTCTAGTGTAAAATTATTTGTACTTGGCTATAGAGCTAGTTAAACTCTAATGTAAAATTATTTGAACTAGCTAATAGAGCTAGTTCGACTCTAGTGTAAAATTGTTTGTACAAGCTTATAGAGCTAGTTCAACTCTAGTGTAAAATTATTTGTACAAGCTTATAGAGCTAGTTCGACTCTAGTGTAAAATTATTTGTACAAGCTTATAGAGCTAGTTCAACTCTAGTTTAAAATTATTTGAACTAGCTTATAGAGCTAGTTCGACTCTAGTGTAAAATTATTTGTACAAGCTTATAGAGCTAGTTCGACGAGTGTAAAATTATTTGAACTAGCTTATAGAGCTAGTTCAATTCTACTGTAAAATAATTGTACTAGACTATAGAGCTAGTCA
>NC_057803.1:342600484-342601245 GCF_018294505.1 Triticum aestivum | reverse complement strand
TAAAAGTATTTGTACTTGGCTATAGAGCTAGTTAAACTCTAATGTAAAATTATTTGAACTAGCTAATAGAGCTAGTTCGACTCTAGTGTAAAATTGTTTGTACAAGCTTATAGAGCTAGTTCAACTCTAGTGTAAAATTATTTGAACTAGCTTATAGAGCTAGTTGAACTCTAGTGTAAAATTATTTGTACAAGCTTATAGAGCTAGTTCGACTCTAGTGTAAAATTATTTGTACAAGCTTATAGAGCTAGTTCAACTCTAGTGTAAAATTATTTGAACTAGCTTATAGAGCTAGTTCAACTCTAGTGTAAAATTATTTGTACTAGGCTATACAGGTAGTTCAACTCTAGTGTAAAATTATTTGAACTAGCTTATAGAGTTAGTTCAACTCTCCTGTAAAATTATATGTACAAGCTTATAGAGCTAGTTCAACTCAAGTGTAAAAGTACTTGAACTAGCTTATAGAGCTTGTTCAACTCTAGTGTAAAATTATTTGAACTAGCTTATAGAGCTAGTTCAACTCTAGTGTAAAATTATTTGTACTAGGCTATAGAGCTAGTTCAACTCTAGTGTAAAATTATTTGAACTAGCTTATAGAGCTAGTTCAATTCTATTTAAAATTATTTGTACTAGACTATAGAGCTAGTCAACTCTAGTGTAAAATTATTTGTACAAGCTTATAGAGCTAGTTCAACTCTAGTGTAAAATTATATGTACTAGGCTATAGAGCTAGTTCAACTCTAGTGTAAAATTATTTGAAC
>NC_057803.1:342595750-342598636 GCF_018294505.1 Triticum aestivum | reverse complement strand
AACTCTAGTGTAAAATTATTTGTACTGGGCTATAGAGCTAGTTGAACTCTAGTGTAAAATTATTTGTGCAAGCTTATAGAGCTTGTTAACCTCTAGTGTAAAATTATTTCTACTAGCTTATAGAGCTAGTTCAACTCTAGTGTAAAATTGTTTGTACAAGCTTATAGAGCTAGTTCAACTCTAGTGTAAAATTATATGTACTAGGCTATAGAGCTAGTTCAACTCTAGTGTAAAATTATTTGAACTAGCTTATAGAGCTAGTTGAACTCTAGTGTAAAATTATTTGTGCAAGCTTATAGAGCTAGTTCAACTCCAGTGTAAAATTATTTGAACTAGCTTATAGAGCTAGTTCAACTCTAGTGTAAAATTATTTGTACTAGACTATAGGGCTAGTTCAACTCTAGTGTAAAATTATTTGTACAAGCTTATAGAGCTAGTTCAACTCTATTGTAAAATTATTTGTACTAGGCTATACAGCTAGTTCATCTCTAGTGTAAAATTAATTGAATTAGCTTATAGAGCTAGTTCAACTCTAGTGTAAAATTATTTGAACTAGCTTATAGAGTTAGTTCAACTCTAGTGTAAAATTAATTGAACTAGCTTATAGAGCTAGTTCGACTCTAGTGAAATTGTTTATACAAGCTTATAGAGCTAGTTCAACTCTAGTGTAAGATTATTTGAACTAGGCTATAGAGCTAGTTCAACTCTAGTGTAAAATTATTTGAACTAGCTTATAGAGCTAGTTGAACTCTAGTGTAAAATTATTTGTACTGGGCTATAGAGCTAGTTGAACTCTAGTGTAAAATTATTTGTGCAAGCTTATAGAGCTTGTTAACCTCTAGTGTAAAATTATTTCTACTAGCTTATAGAGCTAGTTCAACTCTAGTGTAAAATTGTTTGTACAAGCTTATAGAGCTAGTTCAACTCTAGTGTAAAATTATATGTACTAGGCTATAGAGCTAGTTCAACTCTAGTGTAAAATTATTTGAACTAGCTTATAGAGCTAGTTGAACTCTAGTGTAAAATTATTTGTGCAAGCTTATAGAGCTAGTTCAACTCCAGTGTAAAATTATTTGAACTAGCTTATAGAGCTAGTTCAACTCTAGTGTAAAATTATTTGTACTAGACTATAGGGCTAGTTCAACTCTAGTGTAAAATTATTTGTACAAGCTTATAGAGCTAGTTCAACTCTAGTGTAAAATTATTTGTACTAGGCTATACAGCTAGTTCATCTCTAGTGTAAAATTATTTGAATTAGCTTATAGAGCTAGTTCAACTCTAGTGTAAAATTATTTGAACTAGCTTATAGAGTTAGTTCAACTCTAGTGTAAAATTAATTGAACTAGCTTATAGAGCTAGTTCGACTCTAGTGAAATTGTTTGTACAAGCTTATAGAGCTAGTTCAACTCTAGTGTAAGATTATTTGAACTAGGCTATAGAGCTAGTTCAACTCTAGTGTAAAATTATTTGAACTAGCTTATAGAGCTAGTTGAACTCTAGTGTAAAATTATTTGTACTGGGCTATAGAGCTAGTTGAACTCTAGTGTAAAATTATTTGTGCAAGCTTATAGAGCTTGTTCAACTCTAGTGTAAAATTATTTGAACTAGCTTATAGAGCTAGTTCAACTCTAGTGTAAAATTATTTGTACTAGACTATAGAGCTAGTCAACTCTAGTGTAAAATTATTTGTACAAGCTTATAGAGCTAGTTCAACTCTAGTGTAAAATTATTTGAACTAGCTTATAGAGCTAGTTGAACTCTAGTGTAAAATTATTTGTGCAAGCTTATAGAGCTAGTTCAACTCCAGTGTAAAATTATTTGAACTAGCTTATGGAGCTACTTGAACTCTACTGTAAAAGTATTTGTACTTGGCTATAGAGCTAGTTAAACTCTAATGTAAAATTATTTGAACTAGCTAATAGAGCTAGTTCGACTCTAGTGTAAAATTGTTTGTACAAGCTTATAGAGCTAGTTCAACTCTAGTGTAAAATTATTTGAACTAGCTTATAGAGCTAGTTGAACTCTAGTGTAAAATTATTTGTACTTGGCTATAGAGCTAGTTAAACTCTAATGTAAAATTATTTGAACTAGCTAATAGAGCTAGTTCGACTCTAGTGTAAAATTGTTTGTACAAGCTTATAGAGCTAGTTCAACTCTAGTGTAAAATTATTTGTACAAGCTTATAGAGCTAGTTCGACTCTAGTGTAAAATTATTTGCACAAGCTTATAGAGCTAGTTCAACTCTAGTGTAAAAGTACTTGAACTAGCTTACAGAGCTTGTTCAAATCTAGTGTAAAATTATTTGAACTGGCTTATAGAGCTAGTTCAACTCTAGTATAAAATTATTTATACTAGGCTATAGAGCTAGTTCAACTCTAGTGTAAAATTATTTGAACTAGCTTATAGAGCTAGTTCAATTCTACTGTAAAATTATTTGTACTAGACTATAGAGCTAGTCAACTCTAGTGTAAAATTATTTGTACAAGCTTATAGAGCTAGTTCGACTCTAGTGTAAAATTATTTATACAAGCTTATAGAGCTAGTTCAACTCTAGTGTAAAATTATTTTAACTAGCTTATAGAGCTAGTTCAACTCTAGTGTAAAATTATTTGTACTAGGCTATACAGGTAGTTCAACTCTAGTATAAAATTATTTGAACTAGCTTATAGAGTTAGTTCAACTCTCCTGTAAAATTATATGTACAAGCTTATAGAGCTAGTTCAACTCAAGTGTAAAAGTACTTGAACTAGCTTATAGAGCTTGTTCAACTCTAGTGTAAAATTATTTGAACTAGCTTATAGAGCTAGTTCAACTCTAGTGTAAAATTATTTGTACTAGGCTATAGAGCTAGTTCAACTCTAGTGTAAAAATATTTGAACTAGCTTA